>NW_013953224.1:66703-82030 GCF_001266775.1 Austrofundulus limnaeus
TGTATGGACACCCTTATGCTTGAACATGGTGCTCGTTATGGACAATCCATGACGATCACAGAAGTCCAATAACAAAACACAGCTCAGGTTCAGATCAGGGCGGCCGTTCCTCCTTACCACGCCTCACCAGGTCTCACTGTCATTACCCACATGAGCATTGAAGTACCCCAGCAGAATGAGGGAGTCCCTGTTAGAAGCGCTCTCCAGCACCCCGTCCAAGAACTCCAAAAATTGTGGGTAATCTGAACTGCTGTTTAGGCGCATAGACACAAACAACAGTCAGGGCCCGGCCCCCACATGTAGGCGGAGGGAGGCTACCATCTTGTTCACTGGAGTGAACCCCAACGTACAGGCACCAAGATGGAGGGCAATAAGTATGTCCACTGCTGCTCGGCACCTCTCAGCATGGGCACCTCCAGAGTGGAAGAGTGTCCAACCCATCTCGAGGAGACTGGTTCCAGAGCCAGAGCGGTGCGTTGAGGAGAGTCCGACTATATCTAGTCGGAACCTCTCAACCTCACACACCAGCTCAGGCTCCTTCCACACCAGAGAGGTGACATTCCACGTCCCTAGAGCCAGCTTCYGTAGCCGAGGATCAGACCGCCAAGGTCCTCGCCTTCGACCACTGGCCATTACACATGGCACCCGACCCTTACAGCCCCTCCCACAGGTGGTGAACCCATGCGAAGGGGGACCCACATCTCCTCTTCAGGCTGTGCCCAGCCGGGCTCCATGGGTAAAAACCCGGCCACCAGGTGCTTGCCAATGTGCCCCACCTCCAGGCCTGGCTCCAATGTGGGGCCCCGGTGACCCGCATCCGGGCAAGATAACACAAATCTATTATTGTTGCTCATCATAAGGGTCTTTTCAGCAACACACAATACACATTCTAGAATTGACATGTTCTTAATATTGCAAGATATGATGTCCATGGTGACAGCATGTTCCTACCCAGCACCTACCTTTTCGGATCACAATCCTATCAAACTCACCTGGATGATTGACAGCTCATATACAACAGCTCATGGATGGAGATTTAAAAATTCCGTGCTGAAAGACCCTGAATTTATTTCACACATGACCACTAATATTGAAATATTTCTCGATGCCAAATCTAGCTCCTCATCACATGACAATACCTAGGAAGCCCTTAAAGGCTTTATGAGAGGTCATGTTTTATCATATAGTGCCCATAAGGTAAAAAAAAAAGATAGACATTAAATAAACTGGAAAGTGACATCAAAAAGATGGAGCAGAAGTACATTACTACTAAAAAGGAGGAAGACCTTAACACATTATTAAAAGCAAGGATACTGTATAATAATTTATGTACCAATAAAGAGAAAGCATATATGGCCAGAACTAGGTATGAATTTGAGAACAAAACAAGTAAACTCTTGGCTTGGCAAATTATGAAAGAAAATTCTGAAAAAATGATACATTCAATAGTAACAGATGACGGTAGAACTCTTAACAATTCAACTTTAATAAATGAAGAACTTGATGATGATGAAAGCCTTTATTGTCATCGTTTGCACAATGAAATTACATTTAAGAACACCCATTCAAGAAGTCACACACATGACAAAAACATGGGATAACAGGTGTTCAGGTCATGCAGCAACCAGTTGGGGTTGTTCTACCTTTAAAAAGCTTGGAATACACAATAGGAAAAATTAGTTTTAAAAAGCTCTCATCCTATGTTTACACAGAAACACATGATCATACACAAAAAAACCTACTTGCATATAGTGCAAGGCAGCTAAGGAAGGGGGCTGGGGATCAAACACATTGTACGGGGTAGGATGCAGAAAAGCCGGTGACGTTTCAGGGTAATACTCCTTGCTGGAACCAAAGACTTTCAGAGTCCAAAAAACAAGTTGTTATCAACCAAGCACAAATCACCACAGTTCAGTTTCTCTGTCTCCACCCATCGTGGCCTCCAGACTGATCCACAGGAGTTTTGATAAGTGCCGACAAGGTCAACAGCTGCAGGGATCCAAAGATAAACATAATTTTTTGGGACAAGCAGCCTTAATTTTCTCTCTGCTTTAAGTCTTAACTGCATCTCTGTGTTTGCGAAAATGCCAATTATCAGGTTCGGTGGCAGGTTCAGACCCAAATGCAGACAGGCAGGAAGGCAGGCGAATTCAAAAATAAGAATATTTATTAAACAATAAATAAATAAGTCGACGGGGCGGCAAAACAAAAACTTACAGCACGCAGGTAACATGAGGAGAACATAGATGGAAGCCAGGTCAGATAATCAACCAATGAATGGACGAGGGTGAAGAGAAACTGAGCAGAATATATACTAACAGAGGTGAATGGAAATGAAAGACAGCTGGGCTAATTACAAGGGAAGACAGGTGTGGGTGGGAAGATCTGGAGAAAGGTAAAACTGAGATAAAGAGGCAATGACACGAAGAGTACACAAGAGGGAGGCACAAAGACAGCAAAATCAAAAACACAAAACCTCCCAGTACCCCCCCCCCCCAATGAATCGTCTCCAGATGATAACCAAAAACACAAGCACGGGAGGGAGGTGGGGGCACACTAAACAAAAAACAGGACAGTGGGTAAAAGACAACAGGAAACACAAAACTCGAAAAGACAGGACAATGGGTACAAGGAAGAAAAGCAACAAAACCAAAAAACTCAAACCAAAAACCGGCAGGAAGATCTAGGCGGAAAAAAACAAAACCAAAACAAAAATGTCCAGATGGCCATAGGCACAACTAAAGCAAAGCCAAAGTTCAGGTAAACGCCCAGGAAATGAACACCGGCAAAGCAGAAACTCAGGAGGGTGACCGTGGACTCGGCCACAGCAGAGAGGAACCTCAGGAGGACGGCCGTAGTTCCGGCCGCAGCAAAGGCGAAGCTCAGGAGGACGGCCATGGTTCCGGCTGCAGTGAAGGCGAAACTCAGGAGGACRACCGCAGACCCGGTCCCAACGAAGRCGAAGCTCAGGAGGACGGCCGTGCTTCTGGTTGCAGTGAAGGCAAAGCTCTGGAGGGCAGCCGCAAATCCGACCATAACAGAGATGGAGCTCAGAAGGTTCTGGAGGTGTCAACACAGGAGACTCTGGAGAAGCCGGCACAGGAGACTCAGGAGAAGCCGGCACAGGAGACTCTGGAACGGCTGGCTCTGGGGAGTCTGGAACGGCCGGCTCTGAAGACTCTGGAGGGACCAGCTCWGGAGACTTTGTAGGAGCTGGCTCTGGAGATGCTGCAATGGCTGGCTCAGGAGACACTGCACGGGCCAACTCTGGAAACACAGCAGGGGCCGGCATAGAGAGCTCAGCTGGGGTTGCAGCTGGATCGTGGACCACCTCGGAGGCTGCAGCAAGCATCGATGGAGGTCTAGCCGCAGCAGGTGTCGTAGAGGTCTCAGCTGTAACAGGCGGCGAAGATTCAGGTGAGGACTCAGGCGAAGAAGAGGTGGCGGGCGACGACCCAGATGTCATGGAGGAGCCGGCAACCGATCCAAAAACCTCGGGAACCGCCGACTTAGGACTCACCACCTCAGAAACCATCGACTGTGGGACCAGCAATTGTAGGATCACTGGGACTGCCAACTCAGAAACCTCAAACTCAGGATACTGGGACTCAGGATACTTGGACCCAGGACACTCAGACTCAGGACACTTAGACTCAGGACACTAGGAGGCTGGCGTCGACTCAGGAACTAGCAGACCTGGGGACTTCTCAATCCAACCCGAGGTTTCAGGCATACCCGCAGACTTTTCAATCCAACCCGGGGTTTCAATAACAGCCTGACTCGGGGACTTCTCAATCCAGCCTGGGGTTTCAGGCAGACCCGGGAACTTCTCAATCCAACCCGGGGTTTCAAAAACAGTCTAACCCGGGGACTTCTCAATCCAACCCGGGGTTTCAGGCAGACCCGAGGACTTCTCAATCCAACCCGGGRTTTTAGGTAATGTCAATGAAGATGAGGATATAGAGACTGGAACAGATGATTCATGGTATGAAGACTCTGGTGCAGGGGAGACTGAAGACTCTGGTGCAGGGGAGACTGAAGCAGGCGAGTCCAGACCCCCAAAGACTGAGTCTCTGTAGGCTGAGTCTCTGTAGGCTGAATCTCTGTAGGTCGAGTCTCCGTAAGCTGTCTCTGTAGACTCGATCTCTGTAGACTTGATCTCTGTAGACTATGTAGACTCGATCTCTGTAGACTGTGTAGACTCGATCTCTGAAGACTCTATAGACTCAGTCCTTGAAGACTCATGGACTGAAGACTCTGTAAACTCGTGGAATGAAGACTCTGTAGACTCGGTCCCTGAAGACTCGTGGACTGAAGACTCTGTAGACTCGTGGACTGAAGACTGGAACTCTGAAAGTGGCGGTGAGTGGTCATAGTACTCCGGACAAAAGGGGTCATTTTCAGGATCATAGTTCAGGTCGTAATCCAGTTCAGATCCTGTGTAGTCAGACTCAGGATACTCAGACGACTCGAACTAAGGATACTCAGACGACTCGGACTCAGAATACTCAGACGACTTGAACTCAGGATACTCAGTCGACTTGAACTCAAGATACTCAGTCGACTTGAACTCAAGATACTCAGTCGACTCGAACTCAGGATACTCAGTCGACTCGAACTCTGCAGGCTGGTTCCCTGAAGACTCGATCTCTGAAGTAGACGAAGCAGGACGAGATGAAGGCGATGATGGTGATGATGAAGATGATGCAGGACCAGATGAAGGCGATGATGGTGATGATGAAGATGATGCAGGACCAGACGAAGGTGATGATGGCGGTGATGAAGATGATGCAGGACCAGACGAAGGCGATAATGGTGGTGATGAAGATGATGCAGGACCAGACGAAGGCAATGATGGTGGTGATGAAGATGATGCAGGACCAGATGAAGGCGATGATGGTGGTGATGAAGATGATGCAGGACCAGACGAAGGCAATGATGGTGGTGATGAAGATGATGCAGGACCAGATGAAGGCGATGGTGGTGATGAAGATGATGCAGGACCAGATGAAGGCAATGATGGTGGTGATGAAGATGATGCAGGACCAGATGAAGGCGATGATGGTGGTGATGAAGATGATGCAGGACCAGACGAAGGCGATGGTGGTGATGAAGATGATGCACGACCAGACAAAGGCGATGATGGTGGTGATGAAGATGATGCAGGACCAGNTGATGCAGGACCAGACGAAGGCGATGGTGGTGATGAAGATGATGCACGACCAGACAAAGGCGATGATGGTGGTGATGAAGATGATGCAGGACCAGTTACTGTAGCAACAGTGACGGGCCCCTCAGACTCTACAGCTTCCTCTCCTCTAGGGGTGCTGAAACACCCTGAAGAACTGATGTCACAGGAAGGAGAGGCAGACGAAATCTGCCTTGAGGCAGCAGCCGTTTTCCTCCTCTGACGGCGGCGGGCTGAGGCTGATGGGGTAGAGGATGTGATCTCCTCCCTAAGAGTGTAGGAAGCATAGGGCTCGGCAGAGCAGGACCCTTTCGGCTCAGCCGGACTGGAAACCATCAGCTCAGTTAAGCTGGAAACCATCTGCTCGGCGGGGCCGGAAAACTTTGGCTCGGGTGGTCTAGAAACCCTTGGCTCAGCGGGGCCTGAAAACATCAGCTCGACAGAGCTGGGACCCATCGGCTCGACAAAGCTGGAACCCATCATCTCATTGAAGCTGGAACCCCTTGGCTCAGCGGAATCGGAACCCACCGGCTCGGACAAAACCCTCTGAACGCAGGTGAGAAGAAGCCAGTGGCCAGGTAGGAGCAACAGATCGGTGCACCCCAACAAGACATCCCTGATCTGCTGACAAAGCAGGAGATGGAAGGCAGGAGAGGGAGACCAGCCAAGAATGATCAGTGAGCCGCTGATCAATGGGTGCGTCAATTCAAGCTCCTCAGGTGGCAGAGACAGGACCTGGGGTCTCATTTATAAAGGATTGCGTGGAAACCATACTAAAAGTGAATGTACGGCCAAAAGGCGGAAATGGCGTATGCCAAAAAAAATTCAGATTTATAAAACCATGCGTACGCACGTTTCTGCGCATCTTTCCTTTATAAATCACAGCTGCACGTCAGAGTTTGTGCACGAGGTCCCGCCTCAGGTTCTACCCTCTACACGCCCACACTCAACCATAAACAGTCAATGTAAAGTACCTCATGAATGTTAATATGTATTTAAATCAGTCAGCTGATCAATGCCAACAAAAGTGATTGGTTCAGACACGCTCCGTCCTGTGTCTGGAGGTTGACAGGTGCTGACTGACAGCTGCTCACGTGAACAGAATGTCTGTAATTGACAATTTGCTTTAGAGTAATCTTCACGATTTTTATAGAAAAAATACTCAGCTGCAAATTAATTTTCCATCAGAGCCTGCAGGACGATAAAAACAATAAAAATAAAATTAAATGTCAGATAAAATTAGAAGTAAGTTCACTGCTCTTCTCCTTGTCCTCACCCCCTCCTGCCTGCTCTGTTATCTGCGGCAGACACCCCTGCCCAGTGCGCGCGCGCACACACACACACACGCACACACGCATACACCACCCCCCCGCCCCACGTGCGTGACAAACACTGGCGAGGTGATGCGCCCTGCGCGTGTATCCAAAGCGTGACTTTTGCTGTCTGGGATTTGCGCACGGGAACTTTTATTTAAGATTAAAGTTTTTTTTATTTCAAAGGTCCTCATGGCTCAGCAGCAGAAGCATAAATATTACTGTTAAGAAAGCTGATGATAAAGTTGAATAAAAATCTAAGTCTGATTATGAAGGTAAATTAAATTTCTGACAGTGATCATTACACAGTGTGGCTCTACTTCCTCACTTCACCATCTGTGTCGCAGTTTCACGTCTCCAAAATGAGCGTATGCATTGGTCAGAGCTGGCGTGAGGCACCGCACATTTTCACGTCAAGTTTGGATTTTATAAATCACAACCTTGGCGTAAAAAGTGGCGTACGCAAGTTTCTGGGCTCAAATTGTGCGTACGCCAGTTTTATAAATCCGACCCCAGATCCTCCTTAGCTGGAGCGGTGGAGGTGACAAAAATCCTGTCTGCTGGGTCCTTAAGGGGTCCGTTCATTCTATCAGGTTCAGTGGCAGGTTCAGACCCGAATGCAGACAGGCAGGCAGGCAAATTCAAAAATAAGAATATTTATTAAACAATAAATAAATAAGCCGACGGGGCAGCAAAACAAAAACTTACAGCATGCAGGTAACATGAGGTGAACATAGATGGAAGCCAGGGCGGATTACCAAACAATGAACGGACGAGGGTGAAGAGAAACTGAGCAGAATATATACTAACAGAGGTGAGTGGAAATGAAAGACAGTTGGGCTAATTACAAGTGAAGAATGGTGTGGGTGGAAAGATCTGGAGAAAGGTAAAACTGAGGTGAAGAGGCAATGACACGAAGAGTACACAAGAGGGAGGCACAAGGACAGCAAAATAAAATATACAAAACACAAAACCTCTCACCAATGTTCCAAATTTCATTACTTCCTCGTCTCTCCGTATGAAACTTCACCCAGGTGTAATCTTACTCCTCACGGGCACGGTGCTGAGCTGCAATTCTCGTCAGGATCATGTCCAGTTTGCGACTTATATCCCCCAACATTTGAGTTTGTGCATTTCCAGTACGGGAGACACCATCCAAGGTCCCTGACAGCTTTTCACAGGYCCAGACTGCTGTCAGGATCACTTTCATTTTCCGATAAACCTGGACTCCTCCACAGCCAATCAGCAGGAATCCAGTTATCATGAATCCAATATATGTATACAATATACAGTATACAGATCTTCCACGTCTTCGATGGAAAGCGGGGGCAACCAGATCAGGTTCCACCCCCAAGAGCCAGACACATGCTCGGCCGCCACCATTCCACTGGGACAGCTGTGCTCCCCACGCTCCAATCTCAATGTGGAAAAAAATAGWATCGATTTCGTTCAGAGACCAGTTAACCATATCCATAATTCCTTTTGTTTTCGAATGATAGGTTGGAGAAAGGCTTGACAAAGCTGCAAAGCAGGGAAGGAGGGACAGGTTCGGGAGAAAGCACAAAAGCGTCTGTCTCCTCTGAAGGCCAAGCGGAAAAWTTTTTTAAACACTTTCATGAAGTGAAAATCTGAGCAGGACACAGAGAATGATGAGGCAGAGGCATTCATCGGAGAAATAACTCTTTCCAAATTACTAGATGTGGACAGAGAATCACTTGAAGCAGATATATCAGAAATGAAACTTTAGAAGGTATGGGTTTTGGAAAGAAATTTACTTGCTATGTTAAAACACTATTTAATGCTCAAAGTCAATATATCTAAAAATAATCAACAAATAATGTCCTAAGACTTTTTAATTGTTTAGGGGCTGCAGACAGGGCTGCCCTAGCTCCCTGTTGCTCTTTGCACTCGCAATTGAGCCTTTAGCTACAGCCATCTGCTCCAATACCTCAATAACTAATGAACATAAACTTTTGCTATAAACAGTACAGATGATCTTCTATTACATACCAATCCACATTGTTATGGTCCCGGGGTCTAGGATACCCAGGATGTACAACATATAAAGTCCGGACACAAATATGTTTAAAAGAACACAAGTTTAATGGTTTTAACAAAAGTGATCACTGGGAGCCCCGCTCAAAACAAACAAAACAGGGAGGAAACCAGAACCAGCCAGCAGTTGACCGTCGGTTCCAGGCAACTTCACCTTGCACTCCGGTCCAGGGTCTCACCCTACAATCAAAAACAGGAAAAGGGGGCTGGTAACTCCCAGACCAAAAACCAGGCGTCTACAAGCACCAAAATGGAGCGGCGGCAAGGGACCATCAAGCAGACTTCTCCCCTCTGGCAGCTTGCTCAACCGTCAGGTGGAGCTCATTTCCTTTAAATCATCCTTCAGCCAATCAGCTGAAAGGAGAGGACATCAGTTAATTAGACAGGTAAAAAAGGCACAGAGACACGTCACACACATACATCAATCCACTTTCTTTTGGAATGCCTCAAAGCATTTAGTTTATAGGATTTTGCCCAACTATATATATTTATTTCAATATCTTAAAATGAGTGTCCGCAAGAGCTTTTTTTTWWWAAAAAAAGAACTTAATAAAATCATGACTCCCTATATTTGGCAAAAGAAAAATCCTAGGGTCGAACTGACCTCACTGCAGGCTCCATATTCAAGGGGAGGACTTAACCTTTCAAATTTCAGGAATTATCTCGCCTCTCAGTACCGACCAATTTGGATCTGGCTGCATTCAGAAAACAATGAGGCTAGATGGGTATCAATAGAACAACACAAGATGAACCCTGTGCCATAAGGGATGTTCCATTTATAGGTGAGAGAGATTGTCTGGCAACATTGACAGACAATACAATATTATTGAATATATTTGCTGATTTGAAGGAATCTCGTTTACTCTTACATTCAAATAATTCCCTTTTCAGAAGAACTCCTCTATGGGGTAGGCTTTACCTTTCACAAGACATTGCTGACTCAGTACTGCAGAGTTGGAAGGACAGAAAATTTTAAATTGTAGCAGTTGTATATATTAATGATACACTTCCAACAACTAAAAAGGAAATTTAATCTTTCTAAAAACTGTTTCTTTAAATTCTTAAAAGTCAGAGACTGGATCAAAGAGAAATCTAATGATACATTTCCCGCTATCCCTTGATATTGTTTTAATATGTTTCCATAAATTGTCTATAATTGGGCAGCTCCACAGCATGTGTAAGAGATCACCATCATTCACTCACCTTACATCTCTGGCATTTGGGTGGGGGGGGGGGGATTTTGTTGCCCATCTTATGTAACCTGTAAGGAGTATATATCCTATGGAATATTAAATTCAATTTTCTTATGGTTTGTGGAAAACAACACAGTCTGTGCCTGTTCTAATAAATTATTCCAGTCACTCTCCTCATAAACACAACCAAGGTCCATTTCCCATTTTTGTTTTGTAGCTGTCTTGTATAAAGGTGATTTTCCATTAATTTTACCATACATAAAAGATGTTATTCCTTTTGTTGCTCTGCATAGTTTGTTACATAAATGGGATTGGGTTACTGGAAATCACTTTGAACAAGATCCCAAAACAAGGATTCTAGGAGACACAGCAACCCTTAACTATTATAAGAAATACTTTATCCTACTTGCAAGCACTGCAATTAAAAATGTATCCTAACCAATTGGAAATCTGAAAAATCACCATCAGCAAGACAATGGATTGAAGAATAGGCTTCCTACTGCAAGCTTGAAAAGATTGTAACGTGAGAGGGAGACAAGCAGCCTTTGAAAAATCTGGAGCCCATTCATAGATATTCTATCAACTCTTGATTTAAATTACCAGGGTGTGACATGAACCTTATTGACAAACTTCAAAGTAGCACATTAGGTAAACATCATACGTAATTGTTTCACTGAGACTCATTTGTATGAATATGTGCTGAAGGACATATGTTTAAACTACGTATATGACTGTGGAAAATAAATGCACAAACGTGAGAGACATACGGGGAAGAAGGGTAGGAGTGGGAAACGTTTTTGCCTTATCGTTTTGTATGGGTGTGTTTTTTCCAATTTATTTATTTAAATTTTCTTTAAAATTTTTTACTTTTTTTGTGGGGGGGCGGTGTTGCTTCGTGTTTTTTTCTAATCTTTTGTTTGATAAGCAAATTATCCTTGTACTGTGTGCTTAAAAGGGCATACGTATGTTGATCAATGTCTGTTGAAAATGTCTTTTCTCTTTTTGGTTCTTTACAATGTATCAAAGTATATTATTATGCGCCATGAAAATGTAATAAAAATAAATCTTTTAAAAATAAATATTCAAACAATGCACAGCAAATACAAGGTTAACGCAATATACATATAACACAATATGCAAAAACTAATGAAATCTTCATTTTGGTTTACAAGTGTCATTTAAGCTCATTTACATTTTAAACAACAAAACAGTGAATTTGTGTTGCTTTTATGAAGCTGTTTCTTTGTTCCCCTAAATAGCAGTATTACAGCTTTTTGGTGACAGCAAAAAGTGATACAGTGACAACTATAATCATAACATCTAATTGACATATGTTAATAGCACTAAGTAAATTACAAGAGCCTCATGAAATAAGTGAAAAATAAATTATGGTCTACAGACACAGTTCACTATGATAATTGCAGAGTGTCTCTGTCTGGCAGCAAACAGAATTAGACTAAACAGTGATGGTTTCATTTCTGTCTTCTCCATCAAGTTCTCGCCGTCTGTTCCTTTTATCTTGCAATTTCAGAAAAAAGCTCACGAAACATCATCCTTTTGTTTAGTAGTAATGCTATAAAAGTGAAATAATTTAAAATTAATTTTAATTTTATTATTTTCTGGTACCAAGGTATGCTCGAGTATAATTACTCTTGAATTTGTCAGACTGTTCCTGATACCTACAGTATGACACAAATCCAGAAGCCACTAAAAATAAGATGACCATCAACATTTTGAGTGGTTGGCTGAATAAGTGAAGAGCAAGGACTTGTGTCAAAAAGCWCCAAACGCAACACACAAAATATAGGATGCACTCCTATACATGAAGGCTAAAATATAAAAAAATTAAAGGTGGTGCAGGCATGCGTATGTATTCGCTCACTCAAAATCAGTACTTTGTAGACCCAATTTTTGCTGCAAACATAGGTAGAAAATGTCTTCTCAGGTATGTCTCTRTATGTATGGTTTAGCTTCTTCAAACTGAATGGAAACAGATAGTGTACCACAAATTTTAAATCATACCCAAGATCCTCAGTTGGATTATGAACTTTGACTGGGCTGTTCTAAGATGATGTAATCTTATTTGTTTCTCGAACAAATGAAGTGTTGTTTTAGCAGTGCTTATGATCCTTATGGTGCGTTCACACCAAACGCAATTTCAGCGTCAGGAGCATCAGGTTTACATGCAAAGTCTATGGTGGACGCGCTTCAAGCAGCATCGGGAAGTGCTGCGGTGCCTCAAGCGCGATTAAAGCAGCGCAATTTGAACGATTTGAACGATCTGAGCGTTCGACGCGCTTGATGCGCAAATCACTGAAGTTAGAAAATCTGAACTTTTGCAGCCCGACGTGCCGCGTCAACCAATCAAAGAGACTCCATGAGTGACGTGGGGTCGACAGAGTGGAAGCCCAGGAAGTCGTCAATTTTAACAATGGAGGATAAGCTGATTATTGCTGTCTGAGCGTACCCGATCGTGTACGATCAGGTAAGTTTGCAGTTTCGGGACAGAAATAAAAAGGACCTTGCTTGGAGGAAGATCAGCGAGGAAGTCGGTGTTTCGGGTAAGTTATCAAAGTTTTTACCATAGTAAATACAGTATTTCCCCACTTTGATCTAGCAAAATCCGTCCAGCGCAGCTAGTTTCAAGCTGAAGAATCTATGTTTTTATTCAGAGGAAGTGTGCAGGAGAAGGTGGAAGAGTCTGAGGGACACGTATGCAAGGGAAAGTAAAAAGGAGAAGGAAAAAAGGAAGAGTGGTGCAGCAGCGGGAACATCACAGAAGTGGAAGTACTGTACCTGGCGGCCTGTCATTCCTCGAGCCCTTCATCGCTCCACGACAGACCTCCAGCAATATGTCGAGAAGGGTCGAGGAGGAGCAAACCGCTGGGTACAACCACCCAGAGGAGCMAGAAGAAGCAGAAGCAGGGCTTTCTGGAGCAAGAGGTCTGTTGTTTAGTGAGGCAATAAAATACATAGAAAGTAAAGTTTTATTTATTTAGAAAGGTTCCATCTCCCCAGTTTTGHTACCTTTTTGTTGTTGTTAATAAAATTAATTTGTTTTTATTTTTTCATGACAGAAACAGCTGAAACAGCTGCTGTCCAAGGTCCTGCTGACTTTGCAGAACCAGACCTTCCTGCTTCTGCTTCTTCTGTGCTAGCTGGACCTGCTGCACAGACGGGTGTGTATGGAGAAATGGTTTGCAAATTTAGGCTGTGTTAAAGTATTTCTAAATTAAATGAATAAAAATAAATATAAATAATATGCTCTGCACAGCTACAGAGTCCCCCCAAAATATACTGTCTACACCATGACATGGTGTTTGAGACATGTTGGCCCTTTATCAGACATGTCTGATATTGTCCAGTGAAAGACAAGTGTGAAAACATTATCCAATGTTTGAAACATGTAGTGGTATCAAAAATACATGATTTGGGTGCTCAGTGGCTGAGCTGAGTTCATTATTTAAAATTTTACAGCAACATCAAATTCTTGCAACCTGCTAGTAGTATTCTGAGAAAAAAATTACACTGTCTCATTACACTGTGTGCTTTGAAGGTCCATCAAAGAAGAGGGTCAGGTGACGGCAGCAAGATTTGGAGCCCACGGAGTTTGAGAGGGAGATGTTGGAGACCCTGAAGGCCAGAGCCACACCACCGCCCTGCTGTGAGGACCAACATTTCCTTCTCTCTCTGCTTCCTCTCCTGAAAAAGGTGCCTGATCATTCCAAGGACTTTTTAAAATTTCAAATTTATAAATTATTATATGAAAACAGCTGTGTTACACTTAATTTGGAACCATTGGAGCCTACGCAGTAAATTTTTTTAAATGACACGGCATCTTTTTCAGGAGAGGAAACAGACCTCCCTCTTCCACCACTTCCTCCAAGCAAGGTCCTTTCTTTTCCCAATGTACATAGTGTAAATAGTTTTAAATAAGTTTGTTTTCTGTTTCATATGTATTAATGGTTTTTCTAAAATAAATGTTTTATTACAAAATATTTGGTATTCTACTTTAAGCTCACTATACTTATCTTTCACATAATTCCATGTGGTTAAAAGTTTTTCAGTAATTGCAAATGTTTTCCTTTACAATAGCTTACTGAAAGTTCAGAAGAAAAAACATTAATGTCACAAAATAAGCACAGACAAAAGCCAAAAAGTTGTTGGTGCTGCGTTTAATTAATTTCACCAAATCCTGTAAAGTTAACATTATAAATAATCACAGTCTTGAATGTGCATGTTGTTAAAYTGTGATTCACCTGGAGCTGGAACCAGCAGCAGAGTCCAGGCCACCATTTTCTGCAGAAAGGAGCGAGACAGATAAACAACACAAAACATAACTGACTTGATAACATGGCATATTAACAGACAAAACATGAGTTCTTCTTTTGGAGGAGAGATTAAATGTTTCATTAAAGAAGAACTCGTCCAGAGRACCTACTTAATTTTTATTTTTGATTATTCTTCCTGGATTGCTGAGATGCATCAGGAAATAATACAAATATGCTAAAAGGTTCAGACTCTTTAGGTTTGTGGGTGGCTCTTAAACGAGCTGTTGTGGGTCAGTCCTGTGGAGGACCTGACTACTCCGTGGSCTGCCATGACACTGCTCCCTCTTCACAGAAGTAGGCCATGAACGCTTCTCTGGCATCTGTTGCCGCATAGTTTGCTCCCATCCGCCCCACACCTGGAAGTGGTTCTTCATGTGGTCCAGCTCCTCCCCGTGCAGGTACCTGCCCATTTGCCCTCGTAAAAGTATGGAGAACACAAGTGGCCTTCACACATTTCTCCACAACCTCTGGGGAGATTTCCAGCTCCTGGTGAAACATTCTTCACTGGCCAGACCAGATCCCAAACGCATCYTCCACCACCAGCTGAGCCCKCGAGAGACGATAGTTGAAGATGCGCTGCTCTGGGGTAAGGCCACCACGTCCAGGGAAGGGACGCATCAAGTTCCTGCGCAGTGGGAACGCCTCATCTGCCACGATGACGTGGGGCTGGGGTCCTCTGTGGTCAGCTCCAGGGAGGTGCTGGTCAGGAGGCAGATTGAGCGTGCCATCATGCAGAGCCTGACCAAAGGTGGAGTTGGCCAAGATCCCACCATCACTCCTTCTGCCATATCCCCCAACATCAATCACCCGGAACTTGTAGTGGGCATCTACAAGTGCAAGGAGGACCAATGAGCGGTCTCCCTTATAGTTTAAAAAAAAAGGGAGCCAGAGATGGGGGGTGCCTTTAATTTTATGTGCTTCCCATCCAGAGCACCACAGCACAGAGGGAAGTTCCACTGCTCCTCAAACTCCTCCGCAATGGACCTCCACTCCTCTGCTCCAGGCACGGGCATGAACTCCTCCACTAGGCAGTTCCAGAAAGTTGTCACCACATCTGGGACGATGGTGGAGACAGTGGAAATACCCACTCGGAAGCTGCTTGCAATGGTCCTGTAGGAGTCACCAGTTGCAAGAAATCTGAATGAATAAAAACAACAGAAAATACTCAACTYRTTTACAGAAGTTTCATTACAAATAAAACACAGAAAGAAAAATAGATTGGTTTACTAGTGGTTGAGTGAAACATA
>NW_013953224.1:82340-84668 GCF_001266775.1 Austrofundulus limnaeus
GTTTTCCCCCCCATGAATCAGCCCTCTTTTACGTCCTCCGGCTGCAACGTGTTTCAAATATGACGAACATTAATAAAAAGAGCCATAATTTAATTTAATTTAATATATAATTTAATCAGTGTATAATTATTTATTATTAATTCAGTTAGAATGATTGGAGCACCTGTAAACTACACAAGATATGGACATTTTTTCAGATAGCAGATCCTCCACTTTTTCACTTCCTGACCTCCAGCCAAACTTTGCGCTCTCGTGGCACTGCATTGTGACATTACATGAAACCCCCCTATTGTCAAGAGACAACACACACATGGAAATACCAAAGCTTTATTAAATTGGAGAGCTAATTAAACTTCAAAAAACTGACCCACTGTGTCTGTTCTCACTCTCTGATTGGAGTGTCTTTGTGGATGAGGTGTTCTAGCTAATTCCAGCTAACCTAAAAGTTTAAAGGGCCAGTATTATGTGTTTCTCAGGCATATTCTATACCAAAATAAAATAAATGTCACCTTCAGTCGTTATGAAAATGAAGTCAATTTGTACAAATCAAAACTTAATTTGACTTCACATTATAGCCGTTTCTAAACACCTTGAAATTGGCTTCTGTCTCTTCAAGAACCTCCTACAGTTTCCGCACATCATCACAACAATGTTTAATTCTGTCATTGTATGTTGTTGTAATAAAAATTAAAAAGCAGCAACGTTATACAACATCGGTTTTGGAAAACAGCAACTCAGGATACAATTGAACCTGACTTGAATGATCCCACATCAGACCCAGAAAGTATGTTTTCTGAAGAACCAGAGCTAATAAAGGGATGATGTTTCAGCTTGATAAGATATGTGACGCGCCATGGCAAAATCAGTGACAAGTCGCTGAAGCACAAACCGAGAAAAAAAGGAAAAGATTTCTGAGAAAATAGTGATTTTCTTGTTTGGCAAAATATCCTAGTTCAACTAAGGTATCCTTATGAAGAATCCAGCCCATGCTTTGAACAGCAGTTTCAGAGGTTTTATAATGGTAATCTTTGTATACAAATTCAGGCTGTTTTCAGAGTAAAAAGAGCCGACAGGTAATTTGCGTTTCGGGGAGGGGAGCTGCACTGCTGGTTAACATGCTGGTTGTGTTTGGCTATTCTCGGGCTGTTAATCTGCGTTTGTTATTGGTTTCGGCCAGTGAGCTGCAAGTATTAAAGAAACGCATGGCTACCTAAACCAGGTTTTAATGCTGGTTTGTTCTGTTTTTTAACGAACATGGATCAAGAAGGATCGAGAACGCAGCTCCAGAACCGAACCACAACTGTAAGCTACAGCAYGGCACAGTGGCAGAAACTTTTGTACTAAAGCAGACACTGATGAGTTTCAGAACATTTAGTTACAGGAGTGGGGGTGAAGGATCGACATATACTAACCTCCAGTTTAAACCTTTTAACTCCACATGTCCTTAGAACAGAAGTCCAGTTGCTTTGTCTTATTTCTTTTTATTTTCCATTTCCAAAAAGTAGGACTGCGCGGTATATGTGGTAGACGGTAGAAACGGTATAAAGTTGGCCTACGGTATAAATTTATACTCTACCGTTCTATCGCCATTACGTCATCGCACACCCGTGTCAACAGGGCTGCGAGTGCAGAGACAAGTGAGCAGGAGTTTGAAATATAATGAAGAAATTCTAGCATTTTAAAACACGTATAGAGAGAATAAATCCTCAAAATTTCCTCCTCCCGCTGTAGAAAAATTACGTACGTCGAGTCGCGGGATCATTTCCTCCCTCCCTCTCCTCCCACTGCACGTTGTGCAGAGCGAAACTTTAGCAACTGTAGCTTTTCACACCCAGTTGTCGGAGAAGAAACTTGTTTTTTATGTATTGTTACCCACAGAGATTATTTTAAAAAAGATGTGGACATTCATTCAGTCGTAAATCCATCTTGCTAATGTAAAGTTGGCTTCTGCTCTGATGATGTTGATGATGAAGATGAGCGTGCAGCAGCTGATAAGTTCAGCAGGCAGAAGCTCATTGTTCGGCAGGCAGATATTAAAGCAAAAACGTTGGGTTTAATTAAGATTACAGTTTTCTGCAAAAAAAGTGCTCTTGTTATGGCAATATTTATTTAACAAAGACAGAAATATGTGGTCCAAGAATGAAGGTACTCTGTGAGATGATCAGCTGAGTTTTATTGCAACAACAGGAAACACAGAGAACAACCTTCCCTGTCTCTGTGCCTCTACCTCTCGGTCACTCCACTCTGTCACTCACTCGAGACACTTCATACAGTGGGTAAAAAAAGTATTGAACACGTCACCATTTTTCTCAGTAAATATATTACTAG
>NW_013953224.1:87695-91347 GCF_001266775.1 Austrofundulus limnaeus
AATCTGGCCCCATCTTGTTCCCCAGATCAATCTGGTCTAGAACTGCAAGAAAGTTAAATAAGCTGTTTAGTATGGAGTGTGAGACTTGTTATTTTAATCATAGATAAGGATGATGGTGTGAAATAAACTTGAATTAAAATTGTGTGAACCTTCATGCTTGCGGAGTTACAAAAATCAAGCTTCTGTGTTGTGAGCCTTTTGAGCTTTTGGCTGCATGCTTTCCTAGGGCCTACCTGTGTTGACAGTAAGTGCCCGGGGGTGGAGTTAATGCAAATTAATGAAGAGCCGTTGTTAACACCCCAAGGAAGCACCCTCTGGTGGGGACAGTTCTTCTGAAACGTTGAGGCCTGTTTTCTCCCTAATTTTGTTTGTAGATTAAGAACTTTCAAATGTCCATATCTTCTTCATTTTTTTTCTGATTGCCATGTGTTTGACGTCATTGGATAGCTTAGAGTCCACACTTTCAGATTAAGTTAACAACTCAAAGCATCCCCAGCTAGACTTGTTGCTGGTTTTCCCGTGGCCAGTCACATATCTCCTAGTCATTCTCACAGACACACATGTCAATGTTAAGCTAATTTATTTAATACTAAACTGTGGTGTAAGCCAACTAAAGAACACAGATTGTAAGATAAGTTACGAACACTAACCGTAGATCTCAACTAAACCCAACAACCCAATAAAACATATTTTTCAGCTTATTTAGGCAGATGACAGCAGTGTTTGTGTAGCTACTTCTGAGTGTTGGAATTGCATTGCAAGTATTACGAGCTCAGAAGCACAAACACGCAGTTTCACCAACTGTTTGCTCGTTGTTGCTGCCTTCAGGAGTCACGGGGAAGTGTGAATAAAGGAAAAGAAAAGAAAAACAAAACAAAAAAAAGAAAAGAACTGTGATGCAGAAACTCGGCTTGGAGACACAGCCCAGAGGAGGAGCTGCACCTAAAAGGTGGTTCTAGGGACAACCGGTCATATTTGTTCTCCTGAATGACTGCCTCAGGACACTGCAGGATTTCACAAACATGCATGAATGAGTCAAAGCAATATGTTTTTGATGAGGGATTGATGTTATAACATGATATAAAGCTCAAAAAGTTTATTTTACGATTTTCCCTCTTTAACTGCATAAACAGAGAAAAGAAACAATAAACATGAAAAATATTACGTTGATGCCAACTAAACATTTACGCAATTATCACATAGATTGGAATCTAAACTAGTTTTTTTGTAAGATTATTTATGATTCATTTTAGGAGATAGTGTTTCAAGAGACAGATTTATTTTGTGACACATTCAAGAACTAATCTGGGCTTTTAAAAGAAGGTTCTGGTTTTTGATCTAATTGACTGTTGTAAATAGTCTGCACAGTGAGCGACAAGTGCTGCAGGCAACAGCAGCATCCTATAACTTAGTGAGTACTGCTACTTAATATATAATGCAATATTCTACACTCTGACATTTGTCATTTGAAGCAAGACACACATTATGGCTCAGGGCAGTGCATCTGTCTTAAAGGCTACTTGGAGATGGACTAAAAGCTCCTCCAGCTGAGCTGAGCCAATCACATGCTGAACCCTGTATCACCCTTACTCCTCCTCTTGAGCACTTATGTATCATACACACAAACACCCTGCTATTGCTGTCTTTTAGTCTCACACACATTTCTCTTACTTTCAGCCTTTTTAATTCCCTCCCTTTTTTGCAGTCAGAGGCAAGCACACACACATAGGTGGAGGGGCGGGGTATAGAGGGCAAACGGTTCCCTGCTGATTTACACCTTCATACAGGAGTTAGCCATTTCCTTTCTGCCACTAGCCAGAAGAGAGAGAAATAGGCATTTCTGCCTGGATGAACCAACAGTTTCCTACTGGTCTCTGTAGCATGTCCTCTCTGCAGGCAGTCTAAGCCTGGTGGGAGTCTAAATGAACCATATTGACATGCTACTGGGGGCAGTCTAGTTGCTTTGACAAATCCTCCCTGGCATTTATCAATCAAGTTGTCCTCAGCAGAGTGAAGGACCTCTAAACAAAGCTTCCCCTCCCAGGGAGAGACAGAGCATTTAGAGTAGCTAAAGACGCGATTCAATTTGCACCAGGCATCCCCGCCACTAGCCCTTGTAACAATTTATGCGCACGTGCCATAAATTAAAATGAGGGGGAGGTAGGGAATTGTCAGCCTTCAAATGGCTGACATAAGTTACAAGCAAAATTTTAATTAGCCAGGAGGAGTGGGGCGATAATTCAGAGGGGCCCTGTTCTGTCAGGGGGGGTTGTCGACATTATGTTTTTCTTTTCAATGGGCATCTGCAGACTCCAGCAAGGCCCCAAAAAGGGTCTGTGGAGAAAAAAAATACTTGAAGCTTACAATGTCAAGTAGGAACCTCCTTCACATTCACACTTTCTACTAAAGTGATATTCTTACTGAGGATGATTGTTTGGTATTGCAGACTTCACTGAATGTTCATGCTAATCACACCATGTCACACACATTTATGATGTCCAAATATATGTGTCTATATGTGTTTATATTTAGAATCAATGTGAATTACTGTGCTGTGCTGTGCTGTTTTTTTCTGTGCATGCATTTAATCAGCGCAGTTCAAAATGGCACCAGTGGTTAAACTGACGTTAAAAAAGACTGTTTACAAGTCTACAGACATCATTCAAAAACTGGTGTTGTAGTAGCTGAAACTGATTCCTAAAACATATCCTGAGCAGTAACTGAGCAATTTCTTTGTTTAAATTTTTTCCATAAAGTATTTGAAGTCAACTCTGCCTCTATGTTAACAAAAATCTCATGAACCACTGCATACTGCACAGATTTTATTAGAATTGTCAATAAATAGTCTTTGGCTGTACCTCTGCAACTTTGAACCAATTCATTTCAAGATGACCACCATGGCAAATGACTTTAGAAAACACAAAAATGTCAATACTGTAGTCAATTTTTAAAAATAGTGTGCTAAAATTTGGTGTAATTTCAGCTGAGTCTTGTACATAGCATAATTCAAATGTTACTCACCAAGCAAGATTTTTACCTAAAGTGATAGGATTGCTTTGTTAGCAACAAACTTCAACAATTCAGTTTCAGTTTCTACAAAAAAATCATTCAGAAGGCAGTATTTTCACTGTATTTTCATAAAAATGTATTTTAAAAAATTGTATTATCAAGTGAACAGTTTAAAAATAGATCATTTTGAAGACGTTGTCTACAATATAATAGTGTGACAGTCTTTAAGAAGCCTGTTTTACCAAGGTTGAAAATATTCAAGATTATTAATATTTTAGAGTTTGCATCCCTTAGTGACTGTAAGCAAATCTCAAATCCTGTGTTACAGAATTTGAGATAAGCCTTTTAAGGCTCAACATCAGGGAAAGTGTTGCTAAGGCAAAAAAAAAAAAAAAAATCAAGCGGGGGTGGAGGGGTATTATAATTTTGTCCCTTGACTTTTTTGCTGCCAGCTACTTAGAGGGGAAAATGAAATGCAGTATGTCTAAATAAAGCGATGTGGAGATTCGGATTGTTTGTTTGAATTGGCAAAGCCTTTATTAAGTTCCATAATAAATCAACTTGGATTTGCTCTAAGAATTTTTAAAGTTTTGAAAAGCATTCAGCACTAAAACAATAATAAAAAAAACATAAAGGTACATAT
>NW_013953224.1:92532-101190 GCF_001266775.1 Austrofundulus limnaeus
TCATCCTGAGCACATTGTTGACGTATGCATTACAGAGTTGTAACATGAAGAGTTTACATAAGGTCCACTTGAGACCGTAATATCTTAAATATATTTAGGTCTCAGTAAAATGTCACTCCATATCCAAATGTCCTCTATTGCCTTCTGTTTTGTCTTTTTACTGGGAGCTCCATTGTTAACTTTCATAAATCATTATCCGAACTGTGCCTCCTCTGGACATGTCAGGCCATTCTAACATTACCACCTAGTTGTTCATYTGTAATGTTTTATTGTAATTCCTGGGACTCTTTCTGCACCTTTTTTTAACCACACTTCCAATTTTCTTGGACAGACTTCTTGTAGCATGACTGTACTAGGTGCCTGTCTTTTATTAACTGTACATTTACATGAATAGTTGAACCTAAGTACTTGAGGTCCTATAACTTTGTGCCTTATGCTTCTTGTAATCTCTCTGTTCCACCTGCCCCCTCCCAGTCAGACACATGTACTCTGTCTTACAACAGTTGAATTTCATTTCTCTTCTTTAAGATTTCTGGAGTCCCTGCACACACTACTGTATCCTGGTTTCATAACCAATCTAAGTCACTCTAACTGGGAAAATACATTTTAGTAAAATACTGCTTCAATTTTAGTAAAAAGGAGGGCACAAAAACTTTACCTCGGTTTTTAAATTGCTCTGATATGCCAAATAAAACTGGTGTTATGATAGTGTACAACACATTTTTTAATTGGCATTCTTTCTGATGTGCAATACAGTGGCAGGCAACACAGTAGTTTGGTGTAAAAACTGAACTCCACCATCAGTCTCATCCTGTCCAGTCTTGTTTTTTGTGAAGAAGTAAAAAATCTACAGGGGAAAAAAAATGAAGATGCCAAAAGTGAATGTTTGAAGGTGACGGAGAAACAGAAAGTGCAGGAAAAAGTAATTAGATTTGCGATATTTAGTGTATTGCGGGCTGAACAAAATGGCACAAGAACATGGCAAGTTAAAGCATTTTTAAGGGGAAATATAAATGTAAAATCTAAATACTCCAAAAACTCACCACATGATCTTCCATCTCCCTGTTCTCACCACCATGTCCATATGCCAAAAAACCCTATATCACAACGTAGGGAATATCAATCCACATGTACACACACACACACACACACACACACACACACACACACTCACCGGTTTGTTATTCTGAATAAATGTCAGCTGGACGGGGATCCTGGGAGGAAGCTGTTAGTGTGGAGGAATGTGTCGCAGTGCACCTCCAGTCTGAAACCGGGCCAAGAACCACAGCAGGAACCGCTCGCCAGAAAACATGTGACAGATTGAAAAAATATGTGTGCCAGTGTCATGTAGTGTGTTTTCTGTCTGTACTACACAGAGTACTGTAGTGTCAGTGACATACAGTCATCTGTACTACANCACACACACACACACACACACACACACACACACACGTACATATCACGTACATATATGTATATATTCATATCTGCATGAAATGGTTTGTGGTTATATACTTTTTTTGTGAGAGCTCCTGTCCTGTTAGTGAAGGGCCCTTGGAAATGTCCTTATTCCTTATAGCCTGAAACATACTCGCTCCGACGCTGACGGGTTGACGTGCGGTCATGTTGTTGTTCGGCATTCGCTTTCGCTCAGACCTTTCATAGCTCCAGAGACACCCCGCGCCGAGCTCCTGGGAAACCCCTCCCGCTGCAACACTGCATGGATTTTCATGCCACTACTGCCGACAATGCAGATTAAAAAGTCAGAATCAACACTCACCCAATGTGCTTAACTACATTTGTCCTGATTAAAGCTCCACAATTTTTATCTGTCAGATTCCTCCGTGCACAACATCTGTTTAATCTCCATTCATGAGTTTTTCACGGTTTGACTGTATAAAACTTTGCTTCCTGGTAACATTCGGCTCTGGGAGCGAGTCGTTTTCTTTTTTTTATTTTACTGAGTGGAACCATCCGAGCGCTTTCATCACAAGCAAACACGCCCACGAACTTCAGATGAATGACACATTGCCACTGTAGTGGGAGGGAGTAAAAAGTTCTGTCGGCAGTTTGTGCCAAAGTAGGCGGCCGAGCCGACGCTGCAAACACTGGTGACGTAATTTTCTTCATGAAATTGCGACAACCCATACCGATGTCGGCAGTTCGGAGGGAAAACGAAGAAAGCTTAATTCCCCTGTGTGTGTGTGTACTTGTTTTTACTACAGAGTGAGGACCATTTGCACCATAGTTACTTTCAAAGTAAGGTCTTTGATGCAAAGTTAGGACCTCTGTAATGCACTCATTTTATTTGAAGCTCTGCTGTGCTTTACTAGTTAGCTTTAGATGTATGGTGCAGTGTTGCCAACTTAGTGACTTTGTCACTAGATCTTGCGACTTTTCAGACCCCTCTAGCGACTTTTTTTTCCAAATAGCGACTAGCGACAAATCTAGTGACATTTCCTGGTGTTTTCAGAGACTTTTAGGAGCTTTGGCGACAGCATTTTCCAAGCACTTTTTTCCTTTCCTCTGCAAATGAAGTTAAGACATTGGCTTAGGTTCAGGAGCAGGACCACGCTTCTCACCTGCAGCAATCAGTAGTCGTCCATTTAAACTCGCCTCAACTGGCATCTGCCCTTAGCTCGCTGTCTCGACACGCGTTCGTACCGTGCAAGCGTTTTCAGAAAAGAAAAGAAAGAAAAGACAGAGTTTCTCAACTCACCATGGACGTCCTCTTCCTGGATCCTGATTCCTCCGATTCGGACGATCMCCTTTTCAGCTTCTAACCGCCCCGTAAAGTTCCCCCACCTTACGTCGTCAGGCAGATCCCTTGCTGGCGTGCCCTTTCACAGCCCTACCCACCGCACCTGTCCTCCTCCCAACCTGCATCAACTCCAGCGCCTCCACCCTCCGCCGCTCCTCAGTCCAAGGCCAAGCCCCGCGGCCGCGGGCTGCTCCAATCTACCCCTTCATCCCCACTTCTCCCCAACTTGCTGCACCCACCCGGGCACGGCGTTCCTCATCTGCACCCACAAGCCGTCTCGCTCCCACAGGATGGACCGCAGCGGAGCTCCGAAGTGCGTTGCAGGACAGAGGAATTCCTTTCAACCGCTCATCCTCCAAGTCCACCCTCTTTCAGCTGCTCACCTCAACTCATCTTTAATGTTCCTCTACAGCTCAGCCATCCAAAAATCGGCACCCAGCTACAACGATCCAGCTACAACCYGCTCACCAGACTACTTCCGCCTCCGTCTTCAGCGGAGGCGGTCCATGCCAGCGCCAACAGCTCCYCCTAGTGGGAGTCAGGTCGTATCACCCCCTGTCGTTTCTGTACCTTCTCTTTCTTTACCCTCCTCATCCCAACCTTCCCATGTTGATGCTGTCTTTCAACCCCAGGCCAGTCAGGCCTCACTCATCCCCTCCGTTCATTCATCCCTTCATCCCTTTGTCTCTTTTTCTTCCCTCCCATCTCTTTCTCAACCCTTTTCCACTCCCCTGCCCTTTTCTAGTGAGCACATTCMAGCTCCTCATCCACCTCCTTCAGCCCCCTTTTACACCTCTTGCGCCTTCATTTCTCCCCTTATCCTTCCCCAATCCCCTTCTCCTGACATCCTATGTTCCTTCCCATTATTCTAACCACTACTCTCTATCTACAGCAGTACCCCCACTTCGCCCCCCCTCAACCCTGACTCGCCCCCTCCCCAGTTTCCCCTGCTCTGCGCCAGCAGATTCTGAATGGTAATTATGTTGATTTAGCCTTAMTCCTTCAGCCCTCCCTCAGCCACTCCGGCCTGCCCCGCGAGCTGCTAACCAGCCTGGGGCCCATGCAACTAGGCCACCCCTCAGTCTCCGGTTCCAAGGAACTCACCCCAGCTGAGTTTGCTTTGGCCTTCTCACTCTTCAGGGACACAACTTGTTCCCTTTYCCCCGACCGCCATTCAGAGCTCGACGATTATTTTTCCATCGTGCTCAATATGGCACTCCATTTCGGAGGCACGGCCTTTTACGAGTACCATGTCCTTTTTGCCACTCAGGCAGCAGGTCGGTTAGCCCAGTTTAACCAGGGGAACTTTTGGGGTGCTCTGGACTCAGAGCTCTACTGCCGTGTCTTCGCCGCTCGAGCTTCCATTAGATACAGTCTCTGTGGCGCTCCTTCATACCCTGCCACTGCCTGCACTTTCGTCATGCCCCTCCGTTCTCGGTCCTCCACCACCCGTGGCCCTTCTGTTTTTGAACGTTTGCCTCCTACTRCCCCACCCCCTCCCCGATCTCCAAGTCCCTTCCTGTTCAGCACAGGCCCATTGCTCCTCCCCCGGGGGCATCGACAAACGCGGCCTCCCCATCTTCTACCAAAGCGGACGCATGGTGTAAAACAACTTCAATGACCTGGGCTGCTATGTTTCTAGTTGCAGATTTCTACACACCAGCTCCTTCTGTGGCGGCGCTCACGCCCGGTCCTCCTGTCCCCACAACCCCACCTGACTAGCACGCCACCTGGCCACGCCCATTAAGGTGAGTGCTCTACTCTCCTCCTTAAAACACCATCCTGATCAGGATTTCGTTGAGTTTCTTATTCATGGCTTCACTTTTGGTTTTCACCCGGGTCTAGTGACCCTCCCAGATCGCACCACATACTGCGGCAACCTTCAGTCAGCCCTCTCTGAGCCAGACATAGTTGATACCCTCTTAGCTAAAGAAGTCCAGGATGATTCATGATTGGTCCCTTCAGCCAGCACCCCTTCTCCGTCTTTCGTGTCAGCCCCATTGGCATTGCCACCCGAAAATACTCAGGCAAGAAGAGGCTGATCATTGACTTGTCCGCCCTTCACGGGTCCCACATACCAAGCATTAATAGTCTCATCCCTTTCTCAGACTTTTCCATGCAATACACTACCGTCGACCACGCCATCTGCCTCATTCATCTGGTGGGCAGGGGAGCCTGGCTCTCAAAAGCAGACATTACTAGCGCTCTCAAGGTCTTTCCAATTCACCCAGACTTCTGGCGCTTTTTTGGCATGTATTGGAAGGGCACTTGCTACTTTGCAGTTCGGCTCACCTTCGGCTAACGAAGTAGCCCCAAGATTTTTGATTCACTGTCCGAAGCTCTTTGCTGGATCCTTCTTAATAATTTCAGGCTCCCTTACGTTCTTCACCTTCTGGATGACTTTCTTATCATCACCCCTCCCTCCTCTTCACCTTGCTCAGGGCTCTGCACTCTCACCCATGCCTTTTCAGATCTAGGCGCTCCTCTTTCCAAAGACATCGGTCCTCTTACTTCATTGAAGTTTTTAGGCATCTCCCAAGACTCCTCCTCCTTTCAGGCTTCCCTACCTCCCGAGAAGGTGCATCGCATCACCCTGATCCTCTCTAACTTCATGCTCATAGATTCCTGCACCAAACATCAGCTGTTGTCTCTTCTCAGCCACCTAAATCATGCCATCCGCATCATCCCCCAGGGGAAATATTTCATTTCCCACCTTTTATCCACCGTTGCCAGCGTCCCGTCGCTCCATGGCCGTCTTACCCTTGACGATGCCTGTAGGATGGAAATGAAGCTCTGGCACCATTTTATGTCTTCCTGGAACAGCATCTCTTTCTTTTACAATGATTTTATCTCCCATCCAGACGACATTCAGCTCTACACAGATGCCGCCCCCTCAGTTGGGTTCGTCAGTTTTCACAAAGGCGGATGGTTTGCCTCGACTTGGTCCCCAGAGGTTGACTCCCTGCAACCAGATTCGGCCTCTCCCTCTTCTGCTTTGTATGAGCTGTATCCCGTTGTCATCGCAGCTCTCCTTTGGGGGCATGAATGGTCCCAGCACTCCATCCTCATCCATTCCGATAACACAGCTGTAGTCGAAATGATTAACAAAGGTCGTTCTCATTTCTTATCCATCATGCAACTCATGCGCAGACTTACACTAGTTTCAGCTCAACATCAGTTTCTGCACAGGGCAGCTCACGTTCCAGGCTATCATAACCGCATTGCTGATGTGCTCTCTCATTTCTCCTTCCAGAAATTCAGGGCATTGGCGCCCACAGCAGACCCTCATCTGACACTSTTCCCTCCRTTTTCAGCCACAATCTTCAACTGACTCCGCAGCTTGCCAGCCTCTCCCACGTTTCACAACAAGCCATCCTCAACAGCCTTGCCCCTTGCTCCCTCTCGGCATATCYGACAGGCTGGCTTAGCTTCAAATCATACCACGTAAAGTACAACTTACCTTTTCCCACTCTCCATACCATGTCCATCTGTCATTTCATCACCCATTCACATTCCATTCTTCGAATTTGCATTTCCACCATCTGAACCTACCCTTCAGGTATCATTTTTTTTTTCTTTAAGCTGGCCACAGGCAACTCCTGTCCAGCCCTTAGCCACAGCCACGTACTCATGCTGCTCAAAGGACTTAAAAAACAGGAGCCCCCTTCACTCCCACGCCGTCTTCCGCTGACCACCTATCTCCTCACATGCTGCATCCTCACCCTGTGCTCCGGCCATGTGTCTCTGTTCGTAGACCTTACACTACAATGCATGTTWCTCTTGGCTTTCTTCGGTTTCCTTCGCTACTCCGTATTCGCCCCTTCTGCCTCCAAACATGACCCTTCCATCCACCCGTGTCTCTCAGACATTTCTTTCCTCAGTCAGGACACCCTGATTTACAACCTCAGGAAAGGTAAAACCGACCAGCTTGGAACTTCTTTTCTTATTCACATCTTTCGTCTCAGCTCCTTTCTCAGCCCCTACGAACCTCTCGCCCATTACGTGCAAACTCGCATTAGAGCTAACGCTTCTCCCCTCGAYCCTCTGTTCATTACAGAATCCGGCTGCCAGGCCACCTGTTTCTGGATCGCCAAACACTTTCATCAAGTCCTGAGCAAATCAGGCATCTCTCCAGCCCTTTATTCCATCCACTCCTTTCGCATAGGAGCTGCCTCTTCAGCTTCCTATTCAGGGATCCCCGACCACGTTATTCAGATTCTAGGTCGCTGGTCGTCCCAAGCATACCGCACTTACATCCGCGATCATCCCCTCGAACTTTATCATGCGCACTCTCGACTCAGGTCATTTCATCCCTGATACTTTTGGAGGTCCAAAGCAGGCTCAGGAAAGAATCCTTCCTGAAGACTATGCTCCACTCTGAGTCTTCTCCTCAAGCTTCCTTCGAYGTACCTCCCCAGACGCCTCATCATTCATCCCACTACCCTTCGACCCCTTCCTTCATCCCCACGACCCCTTTCCTTCAATAAAAATTTTAAACTCTTACCATGGTGTGGTCCTTGCTAGTGAAATGAAGTTAAGACATTAGCTTAGGTTCGGGAGCAGGACCACGCCTCTCACCTGCAGCAATCAGTCGTCGTCTATTTAAACTCGCCTCACCTGGCGTTTGCCCTTAGCTTGCTGTCTCGACACCCACCCTCCCCTTTCACCCAACTTAAGCCCCTCTGTAAGGCCTTTTTGCGTCACCTTCTTCTCTCCCTTCATCATCCCTTCATCCCTTCAGCCTTCCCTCGTCCCTTCCTCCCTTCATCCCTCCCTCATCCCTTCATCCCTCCCTCATCCCTTCATCCCTCCCTCATCCCTTCATCCCTCCCTTATCCCTTCATCCCTCCCTTCATCCCTTACTTGTCCCTTCATCCCTCCCTTGTCCCTTCATCCCTTCATCCCTCCCTCATCCCATCATCCCTCCCTTCATCCCTTCATCCCTCCCTCATCCCTTCATCCCTCCCTCATCCCTTTATCCCTTCATCCCTCCATCTCTGCTTCTTTTTTTCTCCTCCATCCCTATCTAAAACTACCTCCTAATCCATTCCTTTTCAGGTTCCAGCTGGAGGGTCCAAAGCAGGCTCAGGAAAGTATCCTTCCTGGAGACCATGCCCCACTCAGTCTTCTCCTCAAGCCTTCTTTGACGTACCTTCCCAGACGCCGCATCATTCATCCCACTACCCTTCGACCCCTTTCCTTCAATAAAATTTTTAAACTCTTACCATGGTGTGGTCCTTGCTAGTGAAGCAGCGAGCGGCACAGTGAGCCCCTACCCCTTCCTAAAGCCGTCCGAGTCATTGAAGCCTTGTGCAGCACCCCCAACCCCTACCCCACCCCCGGCTGACGTCAGCTGAGAAGAGACCGCTGAAAATGAATCACGCRTGTGCAAAGCTTCCACTGCTTCTGTCTGGTTTACAAAGCGGGATGTAATATTTAATGTAATGTTTTTTCTCTGGTACTGCCTCTCCAAACTACAGTAAATCTCTGGACCCAGCTGTGTTTGACTCACAGTCTGTCTTCACCTCTTCCTCCCTGTACCTCGTGACATCAAACTGCCTGCAGATTAAATTTAAGATTCCCACAAATTTAATTTGTGTGAATCTAAGCATTAAATTTATAAAAATATTTTTTTATTCTATTCACTTTTTTCACTCTTTATCATCTCTCCTATAGCTCAGATCACAATTATTGGCAAACATCCAACTATGCAAATTAGTTGATGACGTCATCTAGCGACTTCTAGTGACTTTTAGGACAGCCAATAGGGACTTTTCTTGCTCAGGAGTTGGCAACACTGGTATGGTGTGAATAACATTTTGGTGCAGATTAGTGTAAACTATAGACCAGTAATGGGTAATTTTAGGAAAAATGTCTGGGTTAGGCATAAATACAGT
>NW_013953224.1:101467-102612 GCF_001266775.1 Austrofundulus limnaeus
GGATGTGTGTGTGTGTGGGGGGGGGGGTTGGCTTTGGTGACATTTGGGGGCAATTTTAAGACAAAAATCCTACCTTTGACCTTTAACTGGTACATTTGGGGACAAAAGTCATGTCCCCATTTGGTTTAAATGCCATTGGAGGGTTGGGGGTTCTGTTTAGGACCAAGGTGTGAATTGAGTTTAGGTTAGTTTTAGGGTCAGGTACCTGTGAGGTTAGCCTTAGGGTTTGTGGTCAGGGTTAGGCTGTAGAAATGTAATGGAAGTCAATAGGATGTCCCCAATTAGATAGCTGTGCAAACTTGTGTGTGTGTGTGGTGGGATGTTGATTGAGTTGTTTGGGATTGGACGTTGATTTGCATTATTAAAGGCTCTCTCTGTGTGTATTTGGGAGTGTGTGTACATGTGTGGTAGTGAAGTGTGGGGACTGAAGTTACTGTGAGACAAATGTCTCAAAGACTGCCTGTACAAAAAAATTAATTAAAAATCACTAGATTGTTCTAAAAATCTGAAAATAATCCCCAATGACAAGATATGGCTCTTGTAAATGTACTATTTTTCAAGCCCATAGATTTAAAGGTATCACATCATGCTTTTAAATCCTTCTTTTTCAGGCCTAAATCATTCACCTATGGTCTATTTAAAATAAAACTGCAACACTTTCGTCTTAATTCCTCGTTTTTGTTGCTCCACAGACTCTTTGCTTTCCTTGCTTTACCCCTGTTCTGAGTTGCGCCTCAGAGCAAGCTGTTTTGGTGCGGTCTCTTTAAATATAAATGAGATATTTCACACCCCGCCCCTCCAGGTCCCTGAGCGTTCGACTCCACCCCGTTCAGCCATGTTTGTAGTTTCATAGCAAAAACAGTTGTCTACAGACTAAAAACTGTTTTTAAGATAAAATAAGATAAGATAAAACTTTATTGATCCCACAGTCTGGAAATTTGCACATTACTGCAGCTTAATACAAGAGAGGCTGAGAAGAATAATGAAAGATTAATAAAAGATAAACAAAACCCCACAATATACACATGTGATGTATAATAATGTGCCAATGCACATATACACATATAAATATACACATATGCTTATTTATATACATATATACACCGTAAAGTACAGTACAAAAATGAATGTATATGAAGGTGCAT
>NW_013953224.1:103941-106186 GCF_001266775.1 Austrofundulus limnaeus
CATAAAACAAAATTAGGAAGCACTATTTTGAGCAGTAGCAACAAAAAAACTGATTTTGAGGAAAAACGCCTTAAATTTTTAAGATATTCCCTGTGAGCTAGCAAAGTGTTGTTGTTTTTTTTAGCTGGGAAATCTCAATATTCAAATATAATTTGAGGTTTCCTCTTTAAAAGGACATCAAAAATTCTTCATTAAAATTACATCAAATTAGGATTCAGACCATATATGTATTATTGTAACCAACAACACAAATTAAGTCATTATGGATTTAATTATGATATCAGAATGATCCAGGTATCAAAGTGTAGCTTTTAAAGCCAAGAATCTGAAAATGTAATTAGGTCATTTGGACCAAATTCGACTTAATGGAGTTGCGCCTTTGAAGGAGATAATTTTTAAAGGTTTATCATATTATGCCAATTTGCATAAAGAACAATACATTTTTAAACAAACATATTTTATCAAAAATACTGTACAAATGAGCAATTAAGAAGCCACAATGGTTTTAATGATCGAGCTAAATATACAGGAGTTACAGATGAAAATGTTTCACTTATCACACTTGCGCCACCTACTGGTGGACTCAAGCAGTTTTTTAGTATTATATAGAAGATAGTATGCTTTATTTTTTCTGTGAAAAACATCAAAATCTCTGAGGGTTTGGGCTCCATAAATGATTTTATGAAAATTTTCATTTAAGAAAGTATAGGCCAAGCCCACTTTATTTGTGCTTAATGATCTTGCTATTTTAGGTTCAAATCAAGGTTCTGTAGGTCCATGCAAAATTTTATGAATATCCGATAAGCCGTTTTTGCGTGAAAACTTTTTGTGGTTTATAGCGCCCCCTATGCCTCAATAATAGTAAAATTTGTTCCACCAAATTAGAACTGACTCCTGTACTATTTGTATGATTTTCATCTTATTATGTACTAATGTTTTGAAAATATAGCAAAATTTCTGTTTAGCTAGTTTGCCTAAGTTATTTGCCTAAGTATAGTTCAAGCATTTTAACATTTTTGTATTTGTCCTTCAAGACTTAGAATCAACATACTAACTCAATAAAGGACAGTGAGTTTTGTGGTAATCGGACTTTAAATCTTTAAAACAAAGCCAAAAGTATTTTTTTCATATTTTGCATTGTAGAAAAAAACGTTTAGGCGGAAATGGGCAGGCCCACACTTTGTGACCCATTGGTGTCCAGGGATTATGTTGCTATAAGCCAAAAAAAATTGTGACTTATGGTTTAGAAGCCAGAGGACCAAATACAAAGAGCGCCCCCTATAGATAGACATGTCTGATCATTTTTCTCCTCTGTACACATAACCCTATTTAACTATCCTGGTAAAATCTTCTTCAAAGCTCTTGCGGTTTGGGCTCCAGTATGAGTTTAACCGACGGAAGAAAAATATTAATAAAAAAAGGAACAGACACAATGGGGTTCCATGCTCCGCTGGAGACATGGAAACGCTGCTGCTTTGCAGCTGCGTTACCCTGCTTCCGCAGGCTTGGACCCCTAAAAAAGAACCAAGCCACTATAATTTTGGAATGCACCTAGTAGCATGACATTTATTAGGAATAAAGACTTCTCTGAGTTCTGGTGCATTTGTGCGTGCGGGGGTCATTATGTTACCGCTATGCAGTGTCTAGTTTTGTTTTTTAATGATATGAATACAATTTTTGAATTGAATTCAACTAAATCATTTGAATAAATAGGGGGACCACCGCCCCTGTTTGCCAATCCAGGGGAACTGCCCCTGATGTCCACGCAATTTTGTAAAGTCCAGAGGCAATTGCTCTAATGGTGCTTTCACACCAAACGCGATTTCAGCATCAGGAGCATCAGGTTTACATGCAAAGTCTTTGGTGGATGCGCTTCAATCAGCGTCGGGAAGTGCTGCGGCGCCTCAAGCACGATTAGAGCAGCGCGATTTGAATGATCTGAGCGTTCGACGCGCTGAGGCGCAAATCGCTGAAGTTAGAAAATCTGAACTTTTACAGCTCGACGCGCCACGTCAACCAATCAGAGAGACTCCACTGTGTGACGTAGCGACATATTTCCTGATGGGACAGTTTACTGAATGTTGTCCACTAACCTGAAACAGATGGAGAGGAGCTCTTTAGCTGAAATCGAGTGCCTGCAGTCGGTGTCCTGACAGGAGATGTCCGCACCATTGTGTGGCAGCGAGTCTTCAGACTGGACTCGGGACAAAAATAGTCCTGAAAGCGAGCTGTGAGCCTCTCCCGC
>NW_013953224.1:106318-108101 GCF_001266775.1 Austrofundulus limnaeus
CTCTTGCTCTTTGTAAATAAAGCAAAGCACTTCCTCGCCCGACATTAAACAGAGCCCGACAGAGGAGGGAGGGGTAGGGAGGCTGTTGCCATTTGAGCGCTTCAAGACCTGACCTGCGTCTGACCTCGAAGTGCACAAGCGACCAACTTGAAGCGTTGGATGCGATTTTGAAGCTGAAATCGCGTTCGGTGTGAACGTAGCATAAGACTGCAAGGCTAAACTGTAAAAAAAATTAGTGATCAAATATACACTGATGTGTGTTCATGTCATTGACTAAATATGCACTATAACGCGCTCAACTTTTGTCCAGAATCAGCTTTTTATCACTAGTAACAAAGCAGCTTTCCTCTCCCTCATTCCCGCAGCTTCACAGTGCTTTAAACAGTCGGATGCTGAGCGTCCACAGACTTCAATAGTGAGGCAAAAGAAATGCAGCGAAACGAGACGAGTCATTGGATAAATGCTGGGCTTTGTCCCACCCCTGGACGCTTAGCGTCTCTGGGGGTCTATGGAGCAGTGGGCGGGTTCGGACGCCCAGATTCTGCATGATGATTAGATGATCTGTCTGAGCCTGAATCCCTTTTTGATTGACAGCGAAATGAGTGAATCAGAGATCTTTTGGTGTAAACATTCAGTGGGAGCAGTTTTTAGTTTCGTTTCTGTTCTGAGCTGAACCGGAGACTTTCCTAATCCACTTAACGGCATTTTCTTTGTTAAAAACAACTAGCAACAAGTTGAGTTTTTATTTCTGGTGGGTTTTATTGTATCTGCTTGTGTTTGGAGACAGACTTCTATCACTCTTTCTGACGTCTGTCACAGTTTCTGTCCAGCGGGTGCTGCTGAGCCCCTCCACCGTCACAAAGCACTCAAAGGCGGACACACTTCACTCTAGCCTCGCGCCAGTCCCAGCAAGGGACTGGCGCGAGGTAGGGACTTAGCTAGGTAGCAAACTGCACATAATGGCAGAAAGTTTGAATGTTGTGGACCTGATTTTGGTAAAGCCATTTGATACAGTCTTGTTTACAAAGAAAAACAGAGTTAAACAGCAGGGCTGATCAACTCCTCAGATTAATTTGGTGCAAAAGGTGGGGAAACGTAAGATTAAAAAAAACATTTTTATTGATCCCACAGTGGGGAAATAACAGGTCTTTTCAGCTGTCCTGGTATAACAGAACTGGCTGCTGTAAAAGACTATAGAATGATCTGGAAAATGATTATAAACGCATTGGATCAATTAAATCCTTTAAAAAAATCATCAAAGCAAAATTGTCAAAGAAATATGAAATTGTTTAATTTGTATTTGTATTTGTCACTGTTTGAGGAGTTGAATTTTTTTTGTTTTATTATTTGGTTTATTGTTTGAAATTAATATTTTTGTAAATGGGAACAGATATCAAGATCTTGTTCTTCTTCTGCTGCCTTTCATTTTATTTTATTTGTTTTGTTTTGTTGAATGTAATGTTTTGTCTTTTAACATGAAATGAATAAATACTATACACTAAAAAAAGATCTGTGACAGGATCACAGATCATTTTCTTGAAAAGGAACGGAGGGTAGAATTTATAACCCACACATTTTATTATGTAGGCCGAAACTGAGCTTACTCTCCTTGAAAGACCAGCATCCGCCACTGGTAGAGTCGCATCAACAAACGCAACCCCACAACATTCAGAGCATTAAGGAACACCAGGCAAATTGTTTATCCATGAAACCTGATGAATCCAACCAGGTACTTAAACTACAATCATGTCTTACAGACATAAAAACATGGATGACTCTTAAC
>NW_013953224.1:111443-115826 GCF_001266775.1 Austrofundulus limnaeus
TGAGTTTGTAAAAGCAGAATGGGAGGCAGAGCTTTCAGTTATCAAGCTCCTCTCTTGTGGAACGAACCTCCAGTTTCTGTCCGTTTCTGTTCTCTGTTGCCTTTAGTCTCTCTTCTCTACATGTTTATTGTAATTATTTCTATCAATAACATGCTTTTTTGTCTCTTTTCCAGAGGAAGGTACACCTGGACCAGTTCTTCTGTGTTTGCCTGTGTCTCTTTCCTCTTCCCAAACCCGGTCGAGGCAGATGGCCGCCTGTCCTGAGCCTTGTTCTGCTGGAGGTTTCTTCCCGATTAGCAGGGAGTTTTTCCTCTCCACCGTTTGCTCAGGATGGGAGACTGTGATGCTGGCTTCTTTTTTAGATTGTTCTTTTTCATGTACAGTACCCTGAGATAACATATGTTGTGACGTGGCGCTATATAAATAAACTGAATTGAAGTGAATTGAATTGAATTGAAATGCATTGAATTGAATTGAAATCTCATCCACCCTCGGCGCCCTGACACTGAGGAGCTTTTTAACCACCTCAGGGACCTTAGCACCAGAGATTAGAGAGTCCGACCCAGGGTCCTTAGGCTCCGCTTCCTCATGGGAAGACGTGTCGGTAGGATTGAGGAGGTCTTCGAAGTGTTCTGCCCACCGACCCACAACATCCTGAGTTGAGGTCAGCAGTGCACCATCCCTACCATAAATAGTGCTGGTGGTGAACCACTTTCCCCCCTGAGATGCTGGATGGTGGACCAGAGTCACCTTGAAGCCATACAGAAGTCTTTTTCCATGGCCTCTCTGAACTCCTCCCACAGCTGAGTTTTTGCCTCAGCGACCACCCGAGCCGCAATCTGCTTGGACTGCCGGCACCCATCAGCTGCTTCCAGAGCCCCACAGGCCAAAAAGACCCGATAGGACTCCTTCAGCCTGACAACATCCCTCACCGCCGGTGTCCACCAGTGGGTTCGAGGGTTGCCGCCACGACAGGCACCAACAACCCTATGGCCACAGCTCAGGTAAGCCGCCTCAACAATGGAGGTACGGAGCATGGCCCACTCGGACTCAATGTCCCCCACCTCCCCCAGAAAGTGTTCAAAGTTCTCAACTCAATGTGCTAAACATAATGTTTCATCTCAGTTTACAATAATCACAAGAATAAAAACGCTACACTTTTATGCAATCAAAATATTATCATACCTTGGAAAAAATCTGTCTGTGCATTATACTGTGACCGCAGGAAACTTAAACTGTGATTCTAGGAATCTGTTTTCTGTTCTTAATTTAAGTGTTCATGTAAAAGCATTGTAAATTGGTTTTATTAATGCTTAGTTCAAAGAGTCTTGAAATTCTTAGTCTATTTTTCTGTTTTAATGACAATAGGATTATTAGAATGATTTTCACTAATTTTAAAAAATGATTATTTAGACTGAACATAATTTGATACAATTTCAAATACAGTATTCAAAAAAATTAATAATTTGAAAGAAAAAAATCTTGTTTGATATTTTATGTTTTATATTTAAAAGCTTCTTGTGTGTATGTATAAAAAGCTAGAGGTTAATAGACCACAAATCTGCATTTGTGTTGTTGCAGAGTATGGCTGCATCTTGCCCTCTCCTTTGGTCTTCAACAACTTAATCATGTCTCTGAGGCCCCTGCCCTTTTGTGTTTGCCTCCAGAAYGTGATGGACGTCCTTTCACTGGCTGCCTGACCTCTTGTAATCCTGTTTTACAGACCAACTCCCTGCTGAAGCWAACACAATAGCAGGAGCTCAGCCTCCTCAGAGTCAATATTCCGACAGACTTGATCGAGCAAATTAGTATCTTTTGGCTAGGGCATGCCCGAAGACCTTTACAACACCCTACCAGAATCAATAAAGAGCAGTGAATAGTGTATTTCCTTTTCTTCTTCGTCTGTTCCTTTGCTTTCCTTCTTGCTGGATGAAGATCAAAGGTTAAAGTGGCTGATGGTCAGTGTGTAATCAAGATTTTAGCCTTGCTTGTAAAAGATTTGTAATAAGATGTCTCACCAAGGTTCTATAAAATAACAAAATTCGAAAAACAAAAAAGTGGAAAACACTCTCTGTGAAATACAAATTATGCTGATGTTATGTTTAGAGTGCAGAAATATTGTGTGTACTTGTCCAAAATGTACAGAAACATTGCAAAATAACAATCATTTTATTGAACAACACCAAAATGTGCTCACCAAAGCTGTAACCAGAAAATATAGTACAATTCCACCATGGAGAACTCACACCTAAACCCACAGAACTATTATCACACCCTATGGTATACATTATTCACTAAAGCTATAAATCAGTGGCTGTTAAATAATCAAATCGTCATCCTTTTTCATTCATTCATTCATTCATTCATTCATTCATTCATTCAACCAAATTAAACCTAAAATTAAAACTGTTAACATTCCATTTAAAGTTCATGGTGTAGAGATAAACAGAGTCAGTGAGGTAAAGTTTTTGGGTGTTATTATTGATGAGAAGCTGACATGGAGACCTCATATAAATTATTTAAGAATAAAACTAGCTAAATCTATTGCATTGCTTTACAAAGTAAGGGACTTGATATATTATTTTAACATGTTCTCATGTCGGACTCGTAACATATTGGTGCTTGGGCATGCCGCCCACGGCTTTTCCTAGTTTGCATGACGTCTGAGGTTGAAAGAACGATGCACCTCAATCCAAGGAGTCAGATTGTGGAATAATCTGGAATATTGTGTGAAAAGTGCCAAATCACTGTACATGTTCAAGAGAATGATAAAGACTAGATTGTTAAAAAATATAAAACAGTTTAGTATGTGGCCATTTAATTTGTTAACTGTTTAACTGAAGATAAAGTATGGTTAGAATTTATACTTGAGAGAAAAAAGGGGCAGATAATATAATTTTCTTCTTCACTCTGCCACCTTTCATTTCATTTCATTTTGTATTTTCTTTTGTTTTCAGATAGAATTAATTTTGTTTTTATGGAATGAATAAAGTTTATTACATTTATTACAAACCAAAAGAAAAATCTATATTCAATAAAAAAACATAAATCATAAATGAAATTAAAGGAAGACGAATAAAATATACTCAGAGAAGTGACAATTTTGTTTAATTCTTTGTATGTATGCCACTTAAATAGCATTTATTGTATCGTTGTATTATTTACTGTATTTATTATTTACTGTATTTATTATTCATTCTCATGTTGTGTTTCAGTTGTTGTTATTATTATTTATTTATTTATTTATTTTTACTTTGTACCATCAACCTGCATGGCACTGCTAATGAAATTTAGCAGTGTGTCTAAATCTGGTGCATTACAGGGCAGACATATTGTACTCCTACATGTTAATGTGCACCGTCAAGTTTTTATCATCTTATTCTGCCAGTGTGTCTGTTTATGTGTCTGCCTATTAAGAAAATATTTTATCAACCACCACATTAATTTTAATGAAACTTTCAGAAAAATTATTATTGAATACATTATTAGATGTACATGTAAATTAATTAATTATTAATTATCAATTAATTATCTTTTGGAGTAACCTAATTAAAGATAGGGACCTGACTGATATGAATAACTACAGGCCCATCTCTAAGTTGTCTGTAGTGGCCAAAGTTCTGGAGTCTTTTGTCAGTGAAAAATTAAAAGACTTTTTAACTTCTAAAATTATTTTTAACTGACTCACAGTCTGGTTTTAGAGCAAAGCTGGATTTTTATTTTAGAATCAGGTCTTGTATCTTTTGAGGCTAGAAAATGTCTTGTTGCTGCTACATTTTTACCCATCTCAGATTATGGAGGTGTGATTTATATGCATGCATCTTCTCACTGGTTGCAACTGTTGGGCTTTGTGTATCATGGAGCCTTGAGTTTTATCACTGGTCTCAGAGTCCTTACCCACCACTGTCAMCTGTAGACCAGCRTTGGATGGACTGCCTTATCCACCCGCAGGTTTTTTCATTGGCATATTGTTGTTTACAAAGCAATCTTGGCTTTACTTCCCCCTCACCTCCTGTCCTACACCAATAGGAAAAACACAGGAAGTCATGTTCTGCTCTCAGATGAGTTCATTTTATTAACAGTACCTAAGGTTCACACTGATTATGGCAAAAGCTCCTCCCACTTTGCTGCTCCCTCAGCCTGGAATCTACTGCAGAAAGACGTGAAGTTGAGGGAGTTGGTCTCTTTTAATGTTTTTAGGGCCATTCTTAATCAGTTTGTACTTAAGATATTAGTTTGTAAATGTTTTAACTGATTTTGTATTGTATTTTAGTTTTATTTTACCGTATTTTTCTCTTTTATTTATCATGAAGTATTTGATTGTAGTTCAATATTTGTAGTTTTGAATTTTGTATTGTCTGTGTGCTGCTGCTGTTCTTGGAC
>NW_013953224.1:116374-124922 GCF_001266775.1 Austrofundulus limnaeus
CTTTTAAAGCCTTTTTAAATCAATCATTTTGAAGCAGACATTTTCTAATTTTAACCTTTTGGTTTTATTATTTTTTATTGATAAGTGTATTTATTTATATTTTTTTCAATGCAAAGGATATTATTTTAAATATATTTGCCCTTACGTTAAGGCTGGATATTTAGTATTTTATCAATTAGGTTTAAATTACTTTTCAGTGCTTTTCTAGTGAGCTTAGTAACACATTTTAATATTTACATAAATCTGAAAATACAACAACTTTCCCAAATTACTGATATTTACAGCAGTACTAATTACACAAACTCTTTTGGGCTCCCTGACACATTTATGACACTGAGGCCCTTCCCTCCCACCATTCATCCGTCTTGTCCCAGGAGAAAAGCCTTGCAGTCCAATATTCAATCAGGCCTGGCAGAACCCTGCAGAGGGTTGTTAAGCAGATGTTAGTGCACTCCACAAGAGATCACTCAGACTGCTGGTTCTCTTCTAAGCACCAATTTCTAAATATCTAAATAGACAGCTGCTTTAGTAATTCAGTTTGGTTCAATTAATTTCAATTCAGCTGAAGCCAGTTTATTTAAATACCTCCACTGTACAACAAAAGTAATCTCAGTGCACTATACTGAAAAAATACAAATAAAATCATAAATCCAAGTTCAGTTCAATTTTCAATGCAATATTTACACTCAAGTACTTCATGAGATACCAATTATTGAGAATATTAACAAGCAGATTGTGTTGAATATTCACTTTTGTTCAATCCCTCATCCTGAACAGCACATTGGTGACACTGGAAAGGAACAACTACCTTAAAAAAACAAACAAGCTTGTGTTTCTTCTGAATTTAGAAGCAAAAAATTGAGTCACAACTGATAGATTTTGGTTTATGAGGCTCAGCTGGGCCAAGCCTGAAAAAGCTACTAGGCAAACAGAAGAGAACTGTTGATTCCTATAGCTTTAGATATGTGGAATGTCACATTATTGAACATTATACTTTGTTGTTGTTGTTGTTGTTTGTATGTTGAATATTTACTTAAAGTAAACAAATCCACTTCAAAGTGAACAAGTCCACAAACTGTTTTGCACACAGATGAGTTGTTTGTATCTGATTCCAATACAATCAGTGTATTTTAATTATAATTTAATACAATTTGACTCAGTAAGATTATATGATGCAGTATAACACAACAAGATTTTTTTTATTATTTTATTATAAAGTCATAATCTCACATGTCCATTTTCCGTTTCTGGGTCAGCTTGCACCTGCTTTGGACATCCTCCATGCATGTCACTGTTTATGAAGTATTCTGTCATTACTTTTGGATCACTATTACTGTAACATGCTTCCATACACATTATATAGGGTTAGGGTTCCATCAATKCAGCCATTAACTGCAATTTCATACAGCTCAGTTTACCATCTGAATCCATATAGTAATTTGCACAGTTTCAAAGTCCTGCTACTGATAATATTTTAATGCTGATTTGCAAAAAGATTAAGCATTTCTTTATTTTTAAAACAGATAACAAAATATAGCTTCACAAGATGCTCAACATTCCTCATTTTAACACAGTGTTAAGACTGGTTTTTTTTTCATGTAGTTCTCATAATGTCCTGATGCATCTCAGTAATCAGTGAGTATCAGTCACATGGAGGCAGTGCTTAAAAGCCTGAATTTTACCTGAAACTCTCAGATTGAAGAAGTCTCTTGGAGGAGAGACTAAACGTTTCATTAGAGAAGAACCCGTCCAGAAGACCTATACAATTTTTTTATTTTTGAGTTCTCATAATATTTCAACTTTTATCTTTATTCTAGTAATACGATGACTTTAATCTTGTAATATTACAACTTTTATCTGACCCTAACACTCCATATTAAGTTTAAGAATGACTTCCACTTAAAGTGCATTTTTTGTGATTAACCTTTAAATTTGGGCCAATGCTCTAGTGACAGAAATGAGTGTTTAAGTTTTTCCCTACTTTAAAGATTCTCATACAACACAAAAAACTCCACCAAGAAAATGTAACAATAAATAATATGAAAGGCAAAGTGATATATTCCATGGCATTGCCAAAATGTATTGTGTTGCAGAGATAGATGAAAGTACAGTTCTGTGAGGTCAAAAACTATAAAGACAAGAAGCTGTGCACTAATAGTGTTTAGTGAATATGCTTTGTCACAACAGATAAATGATGTCTTTCCCTCTGAGCTGCTGGTTTTTAAACCTATCTGAGTTGATAAAGAATCAATAGTCCTGCTGCTTTCACAGTAAGCTGCCTGTAGCCTGATCTGTGTTTGCAGAAAACCATGCTGTCAATGTGAGCTTCAGTAAACAAGCTGCAATTACTGCATTTGTCTGAGTCTTGTTTTTTGTTCCAACATCCTAAACAAAAAGCTCAGAGATTTTACAGTCTACTCGAAAGAGCTTTCAGACCAGGAAAACGATAATACTGCATCTTGATTTTTAAATCTTTTTTTTTTTTGCCTAAAGTTCTGAATTGGAAAAGTGAAGGTATATTGAAAAGATTTTTCAAAAAAAGACATTTGGTTTGCAGTTGTATAACCCGTGACCATTCTTAGAAGTCACTGCTGTAATGAGAACAAATCCTAATGCTTGCACCTTTAAAAGACCCTGTTTGCTCTGTCTTCCTCTGGAGAATTTCTACCCTAATGTACAGCAGTGGAGGAGTTTTGAATGCCCTTGAAATCATCACTATTTGAACGAGCAAGCAACATTTGCACACGCACGAGTGCACGGATCTGTTCATGCTGAATGTGACTTTTGAGACGTTCACACCTGTAAATCTTTGTTCAAGGCTAATGAAAAAAAMCCATCCATTTGGAGATATTTTATTAATTTCTGTTTAACAATTAATACATTTTACAGTATTTGTCCAGAGGAAAAATACTCAATAACCTACTTGGTAGTTTACTTCAAGTGTTGCCTACATTCCACAAAAAAGAAGAAGAAAAAAAGAGAAATATATTTTCTATTAGAATTGTTGGTAGTTTGTGGAGAGGAACACTGATAAATGTTCCCAGTAGTGTCATTTAGCATTTAACCATTAAAACATTTAACCATTAAAATTACTTTATAATTTACTGTATTACTTGTGTGGACTGTACATTTAAAGTGAATACTCAAAATTATATTTTTCTAGTAGTTTTTACATAAGAAGAAAATGTTAAATTTCCAGAAAATCAGACCACAGAAAAGCCGCAGAAAATCGATGGATGGTCGGTTGCTTGTATTTCTGGAATGCCATATATTTCATAAATGTAGCTGAAAAGCTGATAAGTGCTTGGGGATCTTGTTTGCTCAGATGACAAATATTGAGTAACTGTTTGATATGATTACTTTTAAACATGACTGGAATAGCAACATTCTCCTTAAGTGAAAACTATGCTCCAGTTATTAATGTAACTGTTAATTTTATTTACATACAAAGCATTCTGGGTAAATGACGTGGATAAGTCCTCAGTGTGAACATGCTATATCCACCCTGAAGGTTAATCTTGAACAATATCTGATGATTGACTCTTTTAAATGAAAACAGAGAGCGTTAACAGAGAGGAGAAGGTAGAAATGATGAAGACCTCAGTTTAGCTTGTTAGTCTTTGAACTAATGTTGACGCTATATTGCCTTATATGTATTAGCTCGGTGCTAGCGCAATAAACAAGCTAAACTGTCTTTCAGGGTGGATATAGCTTACTCACACCGATGACCTATCCACATCATCATTTACCCAGAATGCTTCGCATGTAAGTAAAATGGCCCCGTCCGTGTAATATATTTTTAAACTTTTAGTTTAAAAATGATAAAAAATAAACAGCCTACAGTATTTTYMMRKYYTTWWTTTWWMRKTWAAAATATATGTTTAACAAATAAAGTCTAATGTTACAACTAATCAGGGATCCCTTTAAGAGGGTCAAGAGTGGTGAAAAAACATTTTTGTTTGAGGTCAGCCAGACAGACTCAACTAATATAGCAGAGCTTTGTGATGACTGGATGCAATTCTAAAGGGATCCTAGAGTTATTGTCTAATGCTGGATAATAGCCATACATTATACACTGAGTTTAAGCAGAAACTCCAGATCACATCAGATCATATTGATTTCTGTTTTTGATCTGTTTGAAATCATTTATTGACAAAAGCAGTGTGTGCATTTAAACATCAACGTCCAAACAGTTGTGCAGTCACAAAACTGGTGGAAATGAGGCTGAAACAATTTTGTATTTATTTACAACATTGAAGTGTACTAAATCAGGTGGTGAACTTGGGTCCATTTTCCACAGGGCAGCCTGCAGTGCTGGTGAATAGTCGTGCACAGCAGAGCTACAGGCACCTGGCCGGACGGCTAGGTCGCTCCACAATGCTGTCTGGGGGGTAATTACCACAAGGTATTGTTTAAAAAGAGCAGATGGGGATGAGGTCCCACCCCACACCATTATTTACAACAGAATCCCATTCAATTACATACTTCATTCACCCACTAGTTAGCTCTTTCAGTCTGCCGTTGTTGTGCTTGTTCCTTTATGCTAATTCAGTGTCACCCCACACCTACCTTACAAAAAAGAGGCACAGGGAGGAAATAGAGACAGTGACAAAGATGTAGGTGCCTCAGGACAAAAAGATAAATAAATAAATAACTTGATTTTTTATTATCAAATTGTTTCTGCTGCAACAAGTACAATAACACTTGCACATCTCCTCCTTCATTGTTTGTCTTTGCCATTCTAAAGTGCTGCTCAAGACTTTGAAGGGACTCACTTTGGGGAGGCTGAGCGACAGGAGGAAAATAGAGGGGGAGGGATGAGAGACTGAGACAGAGGCAGTGAGAGAGAGGTCTTTATAGACAAGGTCAAGTCAGGGTTCATGGTTCACAGTGGCACCAGCTGAAGGTGGGGAGGGGTAACTGTTATTTTGTTGGCCTATATCTGTTTAGTTTCCAGCTGGAGTGCAATCTCACTACCCCCACAAGGCTACCCCAGTCTTGTTAACCAGTAAGCCCCTACTTCTGTCATCTCCAGAGAATGAAACAAAAGACCAACAACAACAAAACATGCCTTTTTTACAGTTCATTAATTTTTGGCTAATTTCAAATCAGATTTTATGTACAGTGATATGTCATCATGAATGCTTTATTGTAATTATTTTTATTTAATTCTCTAAGTTTATGGCAAAGTACAGTGTTGATAGATAACACCTTTGTAAAACACACATTTTAAATATAAACATTTGTTTTAATTAGACTTTTTATGAAAAAGAACAAGTAGGTTTATTAATATAAAAAAATGATAATCTTTCCACATTAAGCAATAAAAGGTAAGGAAAAAAGCTACCATACAAGCTGTTTACTCAGAGTATTAGAAATGATTTTTAATACTCTAGCCATGTTAAAGACGTTTTATATTTCTGAATTAAAATGACATGTAGAAAGAAAAATTTTACCTTGCCTGTATTCTAATTATTAGACATATTTATTCATACAACAAACTAAAAAAAAAAAACAGTTTGGCAACAGCCTCCATACCCATCCTGAACTGTTAAAGTCTGAGAAGTGAAAATAACACAACAGATTTTTCTCATACTTTTATACTTATGAAAGTATGACTAGACACATTTCAGTAGGTTTTAATCAAAGTCATGAAGCCCCTTAGCTTTGCATGCAATATGACCATTTGCAAATGCTTTTATAAACCTAGACAAAGCAGTGAAAAAACACCCCTAAGGAGGGTCATTCAAGTGTTATCTAGACTGGTGGACTAAGTGCTGACTGAAAGTTGTGTATAAATGGGAAAGAAGTCACTTCAGCTCAAATTCCCCCAACAAAGTGAGGCCTGAGATCTGAAGTCTGAGGCAGGGTCAAGACACCACTTACACAAAAAAGCAGATTTTGTAACAAATAAATGGCTAAATGGAAACTAGATTCTTTCTATATTGTGTGTAACCAGGCTATACCTAACTCTTGACGTAATTACACAAAATAAATTCCAAAACAAACTAATAGGCAAAATTTCCAAGCCCAGATACACTGTCAAGATCCATCCAGATGACTCATCCAATGTTTTGTAGCATGAAGGACCTCTCTTCCAGCATGACCTCTTGACCCTACAGGTCATGATTTCTCTTCAACTCCACTCTGTTTGGAAAAAATTTTCTTGGAGACAAACTCTGTCCTAGTTTTTTTTTATTAATCTCTCCTTGTCATACAGATCAAGCTGACACAACAGTCAKTTTAAACCTTTTGTATAAAAAAGAAAAGAATCATTACATTTCTGTAACACGATTTCTCCTTCTAAAAATTATTAATTCAAGTGTTTTATTGATCATACTGTGAACTTGAAAGTTGATATGAAATTCTAGCCTGGCATTAGTGCCATGCTAGCCTGGCTAGCTGTTGGCTTCTCAACAGTGTGAAGCTGAGCTTCTAATTCAGACAGCCTCATCTCTAAAGCTGCCATAAGACCTCATTTAATACAAATGTTGCCGTCGTTAAAGGAGGCAGGGGAGGGACTAAACATCTCACACACAGAGCAAGTGAGGGAAAGACGAGGTCGGAGAAGAAGTAGCCATGATGCTAAGGAAACGTTAGCAAGAACTACAAGATCCCGAAAAACACAAATAAAACCAAGAAGTGTTGAAAAATAAAAGATGTTTTAAGCACAGTCCCATTACAAACAAACGATATCAAGGGTGATTTAGGACTAGAAGTAGAACYGTGCAAAGGTAGATAATCCAGTGAGTTGAAGAAATTCCCCAAACAAACAAACTGCCAAACACCAGCAGCAAAACAGAAAATGATACAATATGTTACCCCACGTCTATCCTCATCCTGTACGGAGGAAGATGGTTAGGAGCTCTAAAGTTTGTGGTGCTTGTTAGCGGAGCAGTCTTTCACTGTAAGCTTGTTCYGCTATTGGCTCTTGTTTTGTTCCTTTTATTGGATGATTGAGGTCAGCTTGGTCACATACTGCTAAAGGATTGGGCAATTTGCCAATCGGTTACTTGATTGTAGCAGGGTACCTGGTAAAGATCTTCAAAAAATGTATTTCAATACAGTACTCAAGTAAATGTACTCTCTTACTGTCCACCACTGGCTCTGGGTTCAAAGACTTTAGTGACCTTGGCAAAGTGGTAAAATAAAAAATAAAAACCATCTCCTTATTTCTGAAATTTATTGAAAATCATATAAAGCATAGGAAACAGTAAAGTAAATATGAAACTATATGTTATAAAATTTCTTAAACAAAAAATAAAMATAAATTGTAGACTTCACCAGCAGTAATAAGCTCTATCATTTAACAAAATGTGCAGTATAATTTCCCCTGTAAGGATGTTTCCATTTGATTTAAACAACTGTATTATTTTGTAAGTGCTGTTCTAAAATCAASCCAAAATGAATATCTATCATCAGTGTTGCACTTGACCCATGCTGTATTGTCTGCCTAGTGACTGAGTGCCTCCAAAAAAGACTTTTATATGAAAATCAGGGACCTTAGGATAAAAGCAACAGTAACTTGCAAATTTAGTTCTTTGTCTGATATGGATTACTCAATTAGGGAAATTTATGGAAATGCACTTGATTCTACTTTGTTGAACTCTCATTTATGTAGCAATATCTTTTTAAAACCTGTACAAAGTGTGGGATTTATTTGGAATTTATATAAAGAGAAGCACTAATGCATTTGTATGAATGCTTTTGTCTTCATACAACATAGCCAGTATTTATTTTTATTTTTTGGCAGTCGGTTGATATTATAAGACAGCAAAGGTCACCCTCAAATTATCAGCAATTCTAGCCTATTTTTGTCCACATTCTATGATAAAATCTGACACCTAATAAAATGATTAATGTTTTTTTAAATAATTTTATAGGTCTTGTAATAAATGACCTTTGTAGTTTTTTGAAAAATAATTCTCCCCACATTGAGGCAATGCAACATGGGGCTCAGAATGCAATTTTCTTCATGACGTTTAGTAAGTTGAGAATTAAACTGACAAGCCAAAGATTCATAACCTTTTTTAATGATTGTTCTTCCTCTAGTTCACAGACACCAACTCTATTATTGAATTTAAAGGAGACCTAATATGGAGGTCCTAGAAAAAGTTAGGCTCCATCTGTGAGCTACACAAAACATGCTCATTTGATTTAATTCACAAAATTAATCTCAGACAATGGAATTTCATCATTTCAGTTCTGCCTATTCTTCAGCTCTCATCAGAACCTGCTGCTTTGCATAAGTTGCTATGGAAACCCGCTCCCAACCTTTTGTTTACATYAGCTCCGCCCCCCGCCAGAAGTTTACTTTCAGTTTTCTTTCAGTTGAAAGTACTATTTTTCCAAAGTAGTTCATGGTGAAATTATTTACACAAACTTTCTTTGATATTGCTAGAACATTGCCATCAAAAATAAAAACAAAATTACATAAAAACCAGATACTGCATAGCGGTAACACAATGACCCCCCGCATGCACAAATGCACCAAAACTCAGAAGTCTTTTTTCCTAATAAATGTCATGCTACTAGGTACATCCCAAAA
>NW_013953224.1:125483-127140 GCF_001266775.1 Austrofundulus limnaeus
ACTGATTGGTGGGCCTGATTGATAGAGCTTCATCAGAGCTAAACAACAAAAGAAATCTGAACCTCCTATGTTGAACAATTTCTTAGTTGTAAGCATTTTTGCATGTCCAGACACCCCCTCTTTGGATGGAACCCCCTCCTCAAATATGGGGTCTATCATAAAACCGTTGGCTGGCGCAGTATGGGTGAGACACATCTACAGTCCTGTCAAATTTCATGTTGATTGGTGCAGCCGTTTTTGTGTTGACCAAGAATCACAGAAGAATAAAATAAATAAAAAAATAAACCGTACGAAAACAATATGACTCCTGCTTACGCTTCGCGTGCAGGGGTTATAATAAAATGAATCCACACATCTCTATTCTCCATGACAGTTCTAAAACAGCAGAATTGTCCTGTGAGGAAGTGGGCGGAGTCTCTGCTTGGGTTACCAGGAGACGAGCTGGACTCAGGTTGGGGTGGGCTGGAGTGTGACTTGTGACATCACAAGTAGCGGTGTTTGAAAGCAGGTCATTTCAAGACAAAGAAAAATACATTTACTTGTAGTAAAAATACCTCTGAGTGCATTTTTTTGGTGCTTGGACTGTTTTTAGAAGCAGTACAGACCCAAATGTAAGTTTAAAAAAAACTGAAAAAAGTGAATTTTGCATATTTGGTCTCCTTTAATAAATCCCAAAGTTAGTTGAAGATAAGATGAGATAAGCTAAGCTAAGATAAGATGAGGAGATGAGATGAGATGAGATGAGATGAGATGAGATGAAATAAGATAAGATAGAACTTTATTGTCATTGTACAGAGCACAATGAAAGTACAGTTCAGAACACCCATTCAGAAGAAGACAGAACATAACAAAYATAGGAGAACAGGTGCTCTGGGTCATGCAGCCACAGACCCTGCACAAAGCAAGGATCATCTTCATGAAGACATCATGAGGAGGCACAACCCTTAAAAGAAAAACTAAAAACCAMACAAGGGACGATGAGGAAAAACAAAACAAAACATTTTATATCAACAATGTGACACACTATGGTGTTTGTAAAAAAATTCTGCATAGAGCCCATTTATTAGCCAGAGGAGTAAGTGAGTTTAGGGGGGCATGTATCTGAAGCCATGAGTGTTTTATGCATTTGTGTGAATATCTAAAAAATGAGCCCAAAGAATCGAGTCCCCAAAATCAGCGCAGTCATAGTCCAGAATATGGATGGTAACTGTTCATTCTTTGGCCTTCAGCTTGCTCCAGGAACCAGTTCACAGACGGGTGTGGGGGGGGGGGGGGGGCAGACCCTCAGTCGACGTATACATCCAGGAAGAATTTAGTCCACAGCTCTCAAGGCCATATAAGGGAGAGCCAAATTCTGTAATCAGTTGTTTTGGGAATGGAGGAGAATGTTCTGGGCCAGGCAGACAATAACAATTTTCCATCCGCTTTAATGTCCGCTGGTACCTCTCAATGTGGTGATTCCAATCAGACAAATGGTGTGGACAAATTCCGCTGAGCCGAAATATCAGCTTTCTCCAAGATCAATTCCATCTGGCCAGCAAAGTCCAGGAACCACAGCCAGCCCACTACCCTCAGCAGAACTGCTTGTAGACCAAGTATGGGATAAGATAACTGTCATAATTAATTGTATGTGTAAGAGTCTAAATTTGTACATGTA
>NW_013953224.1:132225-136622 GCF_001266775.1 Austrofundulus limnaeus
CTGTTTTAATTGGTCAAAATATTTTGTTTCATATGTGAATATATGTAAATAAGCAGTGAGATTTAGAAAAGTGCATCAACAAATTTCTGCCCTTGGGTCCTTAGCCCTGCTGGGGGCCAAGACCYGCTAAGGAAAATCCAACAGCTGCCACCGTCTACAAAGAAAACAAATTTTGATTTCCTCTTTCATCTAATTCTTGATCTGATCACAAACTTCATACTCAAGTCCATGACCATAGGTAGGAACACAGCCCGAGGTAACAGAGCTTAACCTCGCTGCTCAGCTCACTCTTTATCACAATGTAGCACAGAGCAGAAGCAGCACCAATATGTCAGTCTCACATCTGCTTCTTCCTTCACTCATCAGCAAAACCAACATACATGAACTCCACCAGCATTCAGAAGCCATTAAACTAGACTCCTTTTGTTCCCTGGCTGCATTGAGAAATCCTGTCCATAAAACTTATGAACACTTCATGTTGGGAGGGGAGCTCAGGGATCTCACCCAGTGTGTCTGTTACCAGGTAACGGCAGCAGCCAAAATACCTTAGAAACTTGCCCAAAYAAGAGAATGAGTGAATAAGTGAAGTGAATTTTTTAATAACATGTTACGAGAGTGGAGCAATATTAAACAGGAAAACCAGCAGGGCAGAGTCTGCAAATGACTGAACAAAAGCCAAAAAGATACAGTCAATTCAGATTTACATAAACCGGCAGGACTGTTCAGAATAAATAAAGCTTTACTGTTACATTTCTGAATAAACATACCTTCTGTGCTCAAGTAATGTTTTAATACCAATATACACAAACACTAGGGGTGAAAATAAAATATAAAGTCGTAAGTATCTATTCCCTCAGTTTAGTAAACACACAAATTCATGGTGCCATTGTTATCTATATGCGCAGCAGGTGTTGTGGTTAGTGTGGGTGGGGAAACAGTCTAAACTAAACTGAAAGTGAAAAAAGAGTTTAGGAACTGTCTACAATTTGCAAAATTGCATTTTTATCTTCAATAACATCAGTGAACTTATTAACTACACTAAGAAAATTTAAAAACAAGCTATATTTTAGACAAGTGATACACCAGAAATATAATATATTCTTACAGACTTTTATTTAAAATGTCTATCATACAAGTTGAATATAAAAAACATCAAACAGATAAATGAAGATTAAATTAATGCTTAGCCCTTTTATTTATTGTTAAATCAGATGCAGCTTGTGACGATCATTATGTGATTGTGATATATATCACTGTGCAATCTTTTCCATTGTGAGGAAGCTTGGGGCACAGATTACCTCCAGACCACATGAAACTCTAGCCTGGCATCTGAAGAGACCACAGACATGTTCCCTTTGTGGAAACAAGCCTTTCTCTCTCTTGAGCAAATAGCCAATTAGCTATTATGAAAACTGACTGAGGACGTGTGTGTGAGACTGCTTTTTATTGCTGAGGTTGCAGCCTCTTACCTCTATAGGTAGGACATCTGCTGAGGGTTTGTGTCCCTAGATAAGTACTAGCTGAGTACAATCACAGGACCTTTTCAACCTGATCACATAGGTATTTAGCTCTCGGCCCTGGCCAGTGTCTCTGTTTGTTTTATGTACAGAGCAGGTGTTTTATAATCATTAGTGGGTCCATTACGACCCCAGCTCAAAGTAGAAGACAAACACCAGCCACACATCTATTCTCAATGGAACCATCTGGTGGCAAGGAGGAAAAATGACTGTGTTCGGCACCAGTGTTTGCCAATGGTCACATAATTGTGTATCAGAGGAGAGGAAGCAGGTAGCAGATAAAAAAAGCTTAAGTGCTATGGGTTTTATAGAATGTCTCCATATCTTTGTGTGCTCAGCCAACATGCTGGTGTTTGTATTTATCCGTTTACAGAAGGGCCTTCCTTTACTAAATGCTCTTTGTGTTTTCCAAGAAATGTTTTTTGGACAGTCAATAAATTTTCTATTCACCAGGCACACAGGCCTGCAGGGCAATTGAAATGAATCAGAATTCTATCAAATTTATTTTCTTCACTGTTTCCAGTTTTGCTGCTTCATCACTAAAAACCCAAGACCTACAGTTTCTTTAGAGACAAGTGAGACAAAGAAAGAGAACAAAATCTAAACTGAAAGAGTTCATTGGTATTTTATCTGTTGACAGCTTAACACCGAGATGACTGAACCTTTTTTATTGTTTCTGTATATTTGTTTGTCTTAGTTGGCCACCAAAAGGGAAAGGGAATTGTCTTGCTGTMTACAGATCCATGTGTGTTTAAAGTCTGTAAAATCTGTCAGCACATCTCATGAATCACTGAATAGATTTTAATAAAACCCTCAGAAACTATTCACTTGATGAACATCTGCAGTTGATTATCTTGATTAAACTAAAATAAAATTTGGATTTATATGTACATCTCATCAACTCTTGCATTCAGCCTAATTCAGTGTTAGCTGAAAGTCTTGGACAATGCGCACTCTGAGCTGTACACATTTTGTGATACATCTTTGCTGAATACTTTAACATTTGAAGTCAAGACTGTCTGTTAGCAAAATATCTCAAAAACCAGTGGACCGATTATGGTAAAACACTCAGAAAGTATTGGATGAACTGGGCATTGAACCTAGGACCTTCTTGTTGGAAGGCATCAGTGCTTAACCATTGATCCGTCATGCTGCCAGACATCTACTGCTATACCATATGGAGCCAATCAATTGTTGCCACTACTGACTCATRTTTATCAACAGAAATATGATTCAGTCCATTTTACAGATTTTACAGATGAGCTAAATTTAGTGTGGTAATAACTGAGAGCCTTTGAGCCAAGCACATCTCACAAGATGACACATGCATTACAGTATTTACAACGGTTGCCAAAAACAACTGGAGTTACATCATTACTTAATGTAAGATGATCTTAGTCCACACATGTCAAGTTGTATGGATTTTAGATAAGAGCTAAAACTAGCTAAAAGCCAAAAATAAAAGGCTAAATAAAAACTTTGCCAAACGTAAAGCTAAAAACWGACAATATCAAAAGGCTGTCTAAATACTAAACCTATACGCTAAGGCAATATATTACAAAAACCAGATAGCTAAAAATAATAAAAGGCCACCTAGAAGAAAATACAGCATCAAAATTGTTAAAAATTAAAAGCAATAGAACAATGGCCGAGAAGAAAAAGTGTAGCTATAAGTAGCAGTGTGATAGCTACAGCAAAATCAAATAGCATCAGAAGACAAAAATTAAGCAAGTATATCCTGAAGTAGATTTCAAAGAGAATATAGTGGAATGGAGAGAACAAAATACATTTAAATGGGAATTTGTTTCTACCTAGAGTTGTTTGTTTTGAAAGGTATAAAAATTAGAAAAACTCACATTCATAGTACCCATCTCACATGGTAAAAGAAAGGAAATAATAAATGACAAAGAAAATATTTTTTACATCTTGATCTGAATATTCAGCTAGGGTTTTTAGTACTAAGTACTGGAATTATTTGTTGAACTGAAGTTCTGTGGATCACTTTGTTKTTTTACGTGTGTTATGTGTGGTCCTGCATCTTATCAAGTGAAGTGAGTTGTTTTTGTTTCCAGTAACAGTCTGTGTACACCATCTCTTGACTCTCAGGGTTTTGCTTGTTTGTAGGACAGGCTGCAAATGGTGATAATTATTCCAAACAAAATGCTACACCCACTACACATAATTATGCCACTGATTCTAATTACCATGTTAGTTATTAACAACTCATTAAACAATTATGGTCACCAGCAATGATATGCTAATGAATATCACATGGAACATGTGTAGAGAATATGCAGCAAGGTGATGGATGAAGGGCCAACACTGAGGAGAGCAGACGATCTGCCTTTGCTGTCCTTTACTTTTTGCACTTGTATTCAGATGTAGGTGAAAAAGGTAAAAATACTTTTAAGCATAATTTAGCTTGAAAAAAAGAAAATAGTTTCCCACTTTGTGTGCACAACAAAATACCTTATAAATTAACACCATTATTTGTTTGAAATACAAATTTATTCAATAAAGAATAACACAAATACACACTTTTTCTTACATTTTTTGTTCTTTAATTACATTGTAAATGTTTTCCTTAAATTTTTATAACTAAATAATTTAAATATTAACAGCCTAAGTTGATGAGCACAAATCTTTCTGACAGAMTCACTGTTACTGCAATAGAAATTGGACTTAAAATTACAAACAAATCCAATACCACAATTGCTTGAATGTAGAGTATCTGAGTATGCAGTGATGGTGCTGAGAAGCTCTGGATGTATCAGCCTGATACATTTAGCAAGCTCAGCTCCATCTGTGCAAAATGGTCAACACACACACACACACACACACACACACACTGAGGATTGATTCAGCCCACACATTTTTTAA
>NW_013953224.1:139966-141382 GCF_001266775.1 Austrofundulus limnaeus
GAAAATAAATGGATTGCATTATTTTTTCTAAAGAAATATTTATTAGAAAAATCTTGAACAGTGTGGAAAGCAAATCTGAAAAGTAAATTTAACGTTAATATAAATGTAGTTTTCATTTCATTCTCCAAAAATGGGGAAATTGTCCATTGCTTCAATTTTTTCAATGTTTAACATATGAAACAAATACATTTTAATATCAAGAGGCTCCCTGTAAATAAATGAACACTAGCTAACTACTTTTTTATTTTTTGATTGTACTCTGGTGCTTATAAMTCATTGATCTCAGGAAGGGGTGAAGATCTTTCCAAAAAGATTGTACCTTTTTTTGCACTAATTAGTAATAGCAAACCAAATGGAGTCTTCATTTTGTAAACAACGTTTAAATCCACTTTATTTTTATCATCCCACCGCTYATAACATCAAAATGACCTGTATAACTAGCTAACCATTAGCACAACAAACGTTAGCTAACTAGTTGTATATTTCTTTACCAGCTGTCAGCTGATCACTGATGATTAAAACGGTTTTCTGGAGCTTCTGGTGCTTTTAACACATAAGCCTTTCTCCAACGGGTCCATGAGAGGAGGAACTTGAAGTCGCTGTTGAGTTGCCATGACAACAGAGTTAAACTTTCGTTTTGACAAAAATAAAAAGATTGACTGTTCTTCTATTTCTGAAGTATAAAATAAAAATTGGACCAACACCTGTTTTTCGATTTTCAATATTAGATTTTAAAAATAAAAATATGACGAAAAAGTACATCTGCCATGTTAAAGCATTTGTAAGTGATCATTGACATAGCGCCCCCTTCACTTCCGGAGTGTAATGGAGCTACTTCCATATATGGTATGGCTTGGGCCTCGGGCACGACCTTATGTTTTGCTGCAGCAAGGGCTTACTCGTTTGCCGCCCCAGACTCCCATACACAAGTAAGATTTTGGACATGCGCAGTAAGTCCCCAATGCAAAAAGATACCGTAGTCTGTGGCTCAGCTCGTCACCGCCCCGCAGCTGACCTCTGGTATTCATTTCTATGGGGTTCACCCTGTCGACGTCATGTTAATGTGGCAGCCTAGCCCGCAGGGCTATCAGGAAGCAGGTTTTGGAGGACAACGAGAATGGAGAAACTAAACTGTAAGTCATATCTAAAGCTTTACAAAGCAGCATATGAGGAGAAACTCAAAGTGATGTAGTTTGGACTGAATAACCCGGAAATACGTAATACAAATTGAGCAAGAACGTGGTGTAGTTATTGTGTTGATGTTACCTTTATTTTTGAGCAGCATATAATATAAATAATGGTGAACACAACTTAATATAAAGATACTTTTATGTTTCTGTTTAGTTTTGTTTTTTGTAAATTACTATTGTTTTAATTTATTCTTGAAAAGGGGTAGATATTAGCAGTGTTGTATAA
>NW_013953224.1:141824-148632 GCF_001266775.1 Austrofundulus limnaeus
ATGAATTGATGTTAAATTTAGGATGCACTAGTCCAGCTGTTTCAGTTTATACACAGCGGGTAAAATAAGTATTGAACACGTCACCATTTTTCTCAGTAAATATATTACTAGAGGTGCTAATGACGTGAAATTTTAACCAGATGTTGGTAACAACATTCTAACTACACATAACTACTACTAGTTAACTGATGTGGGGCTTATATTAGACAGCATAAATGGATACTAAACTACTACATGTAACCTATAACTGCACCACTACATTAGTAAAACTACGGTGAGTATTTAGCAGACACTGAACCCCATGCCAAGTTCTGCAGCAGTGGTGTCACCAGTGCGCCCTGGTTGTGCCTCGACATCCACTCTATTGCTCCTTGCTGTAACCTCTCTCTTCCTTGGTGATCCATTTCCTAAGGTGACATCAGTGATGAGATGAGATTATGTTGACTTTGTGTTGGAGTGTGACATATACCATTCCGTACAGAGAACCTCTATGTCAGAGGTGCCCAAAGTGGGGCCCACGGGCCAAAACTGGCCCATCAAGCCATTTGATTTGGCCCACCAGTAGTTGCCCTGGTTACTAGGTTTTGATTGCCTGTCATCCTCTGTAGCAACTCTATTTCCATTTACAGTAATTACATCCAATGGCCCAATGACTAAATACACCTGCTTTGGATGTTATCATCCATTAAATTGATATTAGACGTTATCATATAGAATGGCTTCAGAATATCCCGACTGTGCTACCTAGTGGGTTCCCCCTTCCCATAGAATGGCTTCAGATTGTCAGCCAGTTAATATGAGGCATAAAACCACTTCAGTTTTTATGCAATCTGGTTAATATGAGGCATAAANGTTAATATGAGGCATAAAACCACTTCAGTTTTTATGCAATCTGGTTAATATGAGGCATAAAGCCACTAAGGTTAATTTTAGAGAAAATGACATGGGCTATAAGGTAAAAAGTGTTAAAAAAAAGTATAAAAGTATAGTATAAAAATAAAAAGTAGACCATTGTTGTAAGGCAATGGGTAGAGCACCAGACCAGAGAGCAGGAGAGCCAGGATCGAGACCAGGCACAAAAAGCAAGGCGGGTAGTGAGAAAACAGCAACAAAACTGCGCCCACCCTGGACAAAAATTTTATTAAAATATGTTTTTGTTATTTACACATTCGGTATCATTGACATATTAATCTATTCGGGGGCATTGTCGGAAAAGTCTGAACATTCAATGTCATTGATATATTAACCCGCTAGGGGGCACTGTTGGGGCAGTCTGAAGCCATTCTATGGGACTGATAACCGCTAATAACGTTCATTTAATGGAGTGATAACATCAGAACCCATTGCTAAATAAGGGACTGTAGCACAGATAGCTGATTTTGCCATTGAATTTTTTTTAAGATTAAACATAAAGTATAAGCAACCAAAGAAGATCATTAAATTAGATTTAAGCACACATGTAGATTTGAAAACTTTATAAGACTACAAATACTCATATTCTATCAACATATGAAGTGTCCCATTAGCCTTTGCTGCCTGAGCAAGTGTATGGACTAAAAACACAAACAAACAAAACGTGGGTGACTCCTAGCTTAATCAAAWGTAAAAAGACTATACTTCTATACTTAAGAAGTATTTGCATTTCTTCTATTATATTATTGCATTTGGCCYGCATCCCTTGGGTAGATTTTCATTTTGGCCCTCTCAGGGAAAAGGTTTGGGCACCCCTGCTCTATGTGATACCCTCACCTAGTTCAGCCCACAAGYMAATGCAGTRTCTTGGGGTGTGGCCGCTGCTGTGCACAAGCAGCTTCTCAGAGCCATAGGTGAGAGTTGGGTAAGTAGTGAGGACCAGTAACAGAGCCCATCCASAGGATGTGGCTGACTGCTAAAACAACTGCTATAACTAACTCTACCAATACACCCCTATTAGAGCTACCACCTACTGTAAATGGATGTTAGCTGACATATTTTGAAGTATATTTTTATTATATTGCTGGAATATGGTACAAGAAGGCTTCTGAGTAATTCCAGAGCTCAAAATTCAGCTTCTACATGGTCTAAAATATATGATTTGACACCAAGATCAATAATGTAGGACAAACATCTACGTATAATTTTATTGCAAAAATGAATTTCTGATAACTGAAATGGTAATCTTGAAAACAGGCTGCCAATGGTTTTTTTTTTCAAAAAAAAGTAATCCCCAAGGAGTATTTGTGCCAATTTTGGTGCTTGTTTCCAGATTTGAAATATTTCAGTGAAATTTTCAGTTATCTGCTGCACTAGTGACTGTGAAGACTGTGATCAGTTATACATCGGGGAAACAAAGCAGCCACTGTTCAAATGAAKGAGCCAGCACAGACGAGCTACATCATCAGGCCAGGACTCTACAGTTTATACTCATCTACAGACCAAGGGCCTCATGTACAAAGACTTGAGTGGATTTCTTACTGAAACATGGCGTATGGTCAAATCCAGAAAGCTGCATATGCACAAAAAAATCCWGATGTATCAAACGCACAATCCACATACAGTTCTATTGTACATCTCAATTAATGTGGAACTGAGCGCACGTGAGACACCTCCCATGACACTCCTTAATTTACATATGTTAAACAGATGCAAATTACTTTCTGCATGTGTGAAGGACATGTTTGAGTGATCCCTGCATGATCAGAAATGGTTTCTAAAATCAGGAAAACCATTGATTAAATAAAAATAACTACGTTTTTTTTTTTTCCTTTTGGGATTCTGGGTTCTTCTGACTCATTCCTTCTAAACTCACTTTTACTCCTCTGGCTAATAAATGGGCTCTTGCTTTTTAGAGTTTTTTTATGAACACCATAGTTTATCATATTTCGTTGATAAAAAATATTTTTTGATTTGTTTTTTTTCCTCATATAACCTTCTGTGGTACAGTATTTTCGTCTTTCTTTTAAAGGTAGCGCGACCCCTGCTGGTTGCTGCATGACCTGATCACCTGTTTCCCCCATGTTTTTGTCATATGTGTGTCTTCTTGAATGGGTGTTCAAAAATGTAATTTCATTGTGCTCCGTACAGTGACAATAAAGGAATCATCAATCAATCAATCAATATTAAGAGTGAGAAAAAAATCCTAAGTAAGAATAGGACTAAAATATATTTTATCACGCAAAGAACAAGTGATTGTGTGTGTGTGTGCRCGCGCACATGCACGTGTGAAGCTGGTGTGGTCCGCAACTTGCGCATCCATCCATTCTGAGTCTGGAAATATCAACTTTGCGCACGGGTTTATTGCCATAATTACTGTAAACAGAGAAGAACTCAGATATTTTGTAGAAGCTATGTCAAATGTATTTTTGGCACAACATTGCACATCTTTTATCTAATTACATCCATGTGGATGTCATAATTGTTAATCGTGTATCTGATGTGAACAATAATCATTTTCACATCGTGAACAGTTTCTCAGAATCACCTCTAAATGTCGCCAATGGAACCAGAACCACAGAAACGTGCATGCACCAGCCCTGGAGTTGGCATGGGGCTTTTTGACATTTCCACGTTCATTTCAGTTTTGATAMATCCGGAGTTTTGCGTGGAAAATGGCGTACGCAAGGTTTTTGTGCGTACGCACTGTTGATACATGAGGCCCCAGGACTCTGCAGTTTACACTCATCTACAGGCCAGTGGTCACTCTTTCAGGGATGAAGATGTTCTCATCCTTGATAGAGAGGAATGTTAAAGTTGGTGAGCAGCCTAGGCATGCTAGTCGCTAGCCTCTCCGATGCTAACGCATATGAATAAACTTCTTCTCGTTTGCCAGCACCGGCCTCTTAATTAGTTAACGGTGCCGATCAATTCATTAATCAGATCAATAGCTGGCTTAGGAATAGATATAGCTTCCTGCTACAAGGATGTAGCAACTGCTGGTTGCGCAAATGTCTTAATTTTGGCCCTCATACTGTGCCATGAATTGTGACCGCRTCTTCAGTGATGCAGGCCAATCTGTTGTGGTAAAGAGAGCGCTAAACTGAAAGGCAAATTGCAGTCTACTAGAGCTATATGTACTGACTGAAAGATTTTGATTACAAAAACAATTGGCTGGAGCTAGCTTCCTACACAGTGGAGTAAGCATTGAAGATAGGGTGAGGAACTCTGCCTGGCAGAAGAAACATAGTAAAATTGTTCATCCACATCATATAAAGCCAGTTGAGGTGGTTTGGGCATCTAGTAAGAATACATTTTGGATGTTCAAGGTATGTATTTCAGACTGGTCCTTTCAAGAAAAACAATGAAGCAAACCCAGGACTTGCTGTAGCGATTAAAACAAATCCAAACTAAACAAATGGTGTCGTGTAAAAGTGTAGGGGTTTAATATTAATCAAAGTGGACTTGTTTTATTTATGGCTTTCGTATTTGAGAAAGAGTTGTTTAACAAGCCAGACAAAATATTAACTGGCTAGCTAATAGAGGAACCTGAACAAATACTCTGTGCAACTGATGTCACAGCTGATGCACTACTAACTATTGATAAATATTTGGCAGAACATCATTTAAAATTTGTAATTTCATTATTTTTCTAAATAACATTGTCTCTCATTGCAAATTTTTTGACACACATTTTTAATAGTTGTATTTCCCTAAGAGACAAAAAGATCAGTGGAAGACTATTCATTGAATTCTGGTCAACAAGGGCAAGGTAATATAAATATAAATATAATAAAAWATATGTAATATTCTTTAAACAGTGTGTGTTCTGTACTCTTGAGTATGTAGAGAGCTATTTTGAACAAGCAGACAGGAGCCGACTGAGAGCTTTGCTGCTCCTCAGGTACTTAATAATTAAGTTCATGCTGCTAACAGAGTGCTTGTGGTGTAGGAAGTCAAGCAACAGCTGAGAGTATGTGTTTGAATTAGTGACCTCACCCATCTCTGTCTGTGCTCAGAGGGTTTAATAACACAGAAAATGTCCTCCTTGTCATATGGTGTACTTGTTTCAACATCTGAAAATCATTCCCTCGTGTTCATTACCATGTCTTGGTGATCAAGTATTTGGTGGGATTTGCCACCTCACACTATCAGGGCTTGCACCATAAAGGTCTGGTATACTGATTATGTTTCTGACATGAAAGAAGTCCCAGAGCACATCAGGTTGGGAGCTCCCAGAAGCCTTTGTGTTGACATTAATGTTTTAGCTTGTATGGGCCTGTTTAACATGGGTACTGATCCTTGAATGATGCTGAACTGGAAAGCAGCCATAGGCAACAGCATGTCAGACAGCAGGCTGCTGGTCTTCAGGTACTACAGTGCTACAAACAAGTGTTGAATAGGATCCAGTGGGACCCAAAGCTGCATGTACGCTAACATTGCCCTGTTGCTGCTAAGATGACTGTAGAACAGGAAAAATTAAAAATATGCCTGAACTGATAAGATTTGACTTTAAAGTTTTCAAGTGGCAAAAATGCATAATCTTTTCAGGTTAAGTTATGGTTTATCATCTATTGTCGTGGACTGATTTTAATGAAACTCACAGATAATAATTACAGCTACAATTGATAAATTTTACTGTCAATCCAGTTCAAGATAGCCACCACAGTTAATCAACATTAGGCAACTCAAAAATTTATGTATTTCAGTCTTTCTTCCTTTTTTTTTTTTTTTTACAAATATTGATCTGAAGGTTTATGTGGTGGTAGCTGAAAGGAGGGCTGGGCGATATGGCAAAAAAGTGATCACGATTAATTTTTTCACATTGTCCAATCTCGATTATTATCACAATTATTTTATTAACTTAAAGAGTGTGTAATTATAAAGTGACTGAAAAATAGTTTAACAAATAAATAGCTACAGAAATATAAATACAGGCTGTTCAGAATCACTGAATGTGTAAGAATCTAAATTTGTACATGTAAGTCTATAAACATACATAAATTTGTTACAACTTTGCCACATTACAAGTACGAATCAAATTTACAAGTACGAATCAAATTTACAAGTACAATTCTTATGTGAGAATACAAGTTTTTAAGTTACAAATACAAGTTAAAGAGTTATAACTTTGCCACATTACAAGTACGAATCAAATTTACAAGTACAATTCTTCTACCTGTCAAAATAAGACATTATGCATGGAACACCGAAAAGATCGATTGCAAACAGTAACTAAGCCAGACCACTGGGGGACATGACCACTGCCTCATTTGGGACCAGATGAACTCTTTATAAGCACAATTTGCTGAAGGGAAAAGCATTTGGAGGCTTTTCAGTTTGTCATTCATGTCATGTAGTACAACAATAAAGTAGTTAGTGGATTTATGATGAACAACCAAAAAAGAAAACTGATGCATTCATAAAACCGACTGCATAATGGAAAAATATTGCAAGTTCAAAAACACATAACAGCAGTGCTCTGACCCGGCCAACAGGGGAACTCAAGTCTCCCACCATCAAACCCCTAAACAACTGTAAGTTAAACTCTTTTTACTTTTAATAGTAGTTTGTATTATTTGTTTCACATTTTGTACACGTAGTACTTGTCAGTATTTGTAAGAGGATGTGTTTAAACAGTTTCTGTGCTGAAAGTAGAGCTTCGTTGATTGTTGTTGTTAACATGGTGTTAGCATTAGCATGATGATAATAGGAAAGAAAAAAACAGCCTCATGTTTCCTGTTCAGTTGAAGTTTATTTAGAACGGCTTGAAAAGAACAAAAACCTAATTGGTGTTAACAGTGAGTTTAAAAAACTTTCTCTAACTATATTTTGTTTTGTCTATTAAGACCTTGTTGGCTACATTTTTAAAGCTTTGTCAGAACAATAATGAAAC
>NW_013953224.1:150576-153342 GCF_001266775.1 Austrofundulus limnaeus
TCTTTGCCAAGTAAATGTCCAGCGTTTTTTCACAGCCCATGCCTGATCTCCTGTCCATGACCTCAAGCCTTCCTCCTGACTCTCCCTTTTTGCCTGATCCCTGCCTGGTACTGTTCATGTTTCTGACCATTGGATTAAGATCTTGTTTTTTGCCCCTTGGACCTCGCTTTTTGGATTGTGTTTTGGATTTGTCTTCAGCTCTCTGATCACACGGACCTGACCTCTGCCTGCTTGCCAGACCAGTGAATAAAGCCTGCCCCTTTGCTCAATCACTGCCTCTCACTACCCACGAGCCACAGTCTCATTTCCTGGATTTGCCAAGCTCCTCTAACCAGCTCCAGAAGGTTAGTAATCAATATCTACAACCAAAGCAAATCCATTGCAGTGAACAGTCACTCATCGTTGTTCTCCTCAGTGTGCACCAGCCCGAGACCCTGGCATCCCACCAGCTTCCTGTTTTATTTAATAAAACACTTAAACCTGCTCAATGTTTGGCTGTTCTGAATCCTAAACAAAAACTGAATTGATGAAAGGTTACTTCACTGACTATATACATTTTATCATTATTAAAGCATTTTTAGGAGCTGCAGGGACATTTTTTTACTGTTTTAATGAGGGAAATGAGACTGCATCATAGAATACATACAGACTACAGATCATATTGATAAAAAAAAAGCATCTACAATAGTCTGATCAATATAAGCATATCTACACTGGTTTATAATAAAGTTGTTTATATTAAAATGGAATAACAATACCCATTTTAAAGCTTTCTGGTGTTACCATGCAGATAAGAACTCTGCTCCAACTTACCTTCAGATCAACAGCCAACAACAGAATAATGTTTACATGATTTATTGTTCCAAACAACTCATGTAGCAGACATCAGTGTTATCTCTACCTGCTGTCAGAATGAGCTGAGTGGCAGAGTTCAAATAAATGAATTATATTAATCAAGTTTTAAAAGACATTGATGGAAAAAAATGTAGCTTCAGATTCTAACTGAAGCAATTCTATATTTAATTTTTGGTTTTAATGTTAACTGAGTACATGTGCTTATAGCCAGAAAACTATAAAATAGTAATTCATTAATTAAAATGCTTATTTTAATAAAATTATTTCAGGTTAAGATCATATTACATCACAAAATAAGCATCTCACTTGTGAAAAAACATTGTGTTATACAATACTGTGTAAAATTGCATTTTAAATATTATTAAAAATACTGTGTTTAGTCATTATTTCTGCACCAATAAAGTCAGTAAAAATTTATTTATATAGCACCTTTCACAGACATAGAGGGTCACAAAGTGCTTTACAAAGGTGCAAAGTTATACAAAAAGACAAAACAATAAAAACATCAGCAAAAAACAAAAAACGCTAGCTAAGAAGCAGATAACGCACTGGAATTGTTAAAAGCCTTTATAGAAAAGGAAAGTTTTTTTTTTAAGTTTGCTCTTAAAAGCAACCACAGAATCAAGTGCACGTAAGTTTAATCTGAACACTCAAACATTTTAATCAGTTTTACTGTCAAATGCACCAGGCCTTAATAAAATGTGAGGAAATAAAGTAATAAATCACTCTACAGGCACATTTTGAGGCAGGATAGTTCACAAAGACAAAGAGAAGTTAGACTAATGACTGATGCTGTTCCAACCACGTTTATTTATCGCCCAGAAACAACGAGCAGGAAGGATCCTGCAGTGAGAAAAAACTTCCACTGCCTTTTGCCAGTGCTACAGGCTTCTTCAGGCTTCTTCTTCAGCTTTCAGAAGGCCGGGTACATCTTTCAGGAAGCTCCGAACATCATGGATCCTGTAGAGACAAAGAGCAAGTCTGTTAGAAACCCATCATGCTCATGTCCTGATGTACAAAAAACAAACATTAGATTCCTCATACTGAGACTAATAGAAGTAAAACATGTTTTTAATAATAAAAACGTGCTGTCCAGTGTTGGCCATCTTAAAGCCAGATAAGATAAATAAAAATCAGCAATACCAGTAAGCATCTTGTACCAGCACCAAACACTAGCACTGAAGTCCCTTAAATTTCATCATTTTCAGAGGTGTCAAAAGTATTCACATTCATTACTCAAGTAGAAGTATTGATACTTCTACTTAAGTAAAAAATATTTTTCTGGAAGTAGAAGTATCAAGCTTTTTACTCAAGTATAAAAGTAACGGTTTTAAAACTACTTAAAGTATAAAAGTAAAGGTAATGAACACATGAAAAAGCCATTAAAAGCTTAGGCTGTACCCATTTTGAAATGGGAAAGAATGAGAAAGAATAGCTCTGATTTTCCTTCTAAAGTCAATAATGAGTATAATGTTAAATTAAAATGTTAAAATTGAAAAATTTGGAATTAACCGACTAGACTAGTTGTTTCAGCCACGATCATCTTCATTCTAGGCTCCATCTGCTACAGTCTGTCCTGCTGGATATGATGTGATTTGTGTCACATAGGTGTGATGGAGTGAGTTCAGTCCAATAGGATGTCAGAATGGTTTATATTTACACTTCTCATCAACCACAATCAAACTCACTCTATCCATGGGCTCCATGTATCTGGATAGATTTATATTTATTTTTTTCTGAACAATAGAAAGATGGAATAAAAACAAGTCAAAGTTAAATAGAAATAAAATACTTTTTTGCATTTTTAAAAAGTAAGGAGTAGTACGGAAGCGTGTTGCTATCAGGCAGGGAAAAAAAAAATCCGAGCGCTATCACGTTATAACGTGATACGTATCTTGTTAAAACGTGATA
>NW_013953224.1:159302-160853 GCF_001266775.1 Austrofundulus limnaeus
CAGCATAGCTCCTAGGATCATTGGGACACTCAAACCCCTCCACCACGATAAGGTAGCAGCCCAAGGAGAGGTTTATAAATAAATAAATTTATTTATTTATTTATTTATTGATTGATTGTATTTTGACAAAAACGGCAGTCCATAGTCTCTCAACTCGCTGTTTGTGATGTGACTGAGGCAGGAAGTAGTCGTCACACATTTTCTTACACATCCAGCCCATCATGTGCTGACAAAACTTCTCCAGATAGATACAGAACCAGTGGGACATTGTTCTGTGCTAAACATTACCCTATTTTTGAAGGATGTTTTTGTTTTAGTGAGTCTGTTTGCCACAGGTCGCGCGTGACATTCCTTTATTTTCTCTCTCAATGAATTCTATGAGATTCAGCGTTTTATACTGGTTACATTTTGTTTGGTCAATTCTGCGTTTCTGTCTGTGTTTTCTTAGCAAMTTATAAACGGAAGTGGAGCAGGAGAAGCTGGATTCTGATTGGCTGTTGTCTCACACATTTCTGCCATGTTTGATTGGGTAAGAGGCTCATAGCTGATCACCGTAATCGACCTGAAAAATTTCTCGATCAACAATCACGATCAAATAATCGCCCAGCACTAGCTGAAAGTCATTCACACCACATACTTGAGCTTCACATAAAATGATCTTAGTTTAAAACTCTAGCCTGAAAGGCAGCAGAGGATATTCCTTTAAGGAACTCTTAATTAAAGACAAATTTTAGTTTATATATTAGAGCGGTCATAAACTTTTACTAAAGTCATATTGATTAATTCAGCAGCTCAATGCTTCATTGGCCTATTTTATGTCTCTTCTGATTGGCTTTTGGCTCAATGGTTCTCAAACACATAGATGAACCTTCAAACATCTTTACATTATTAGAAAGAATGATGTCTTTTCATTAAAGAATTTTTTTCAAAAAGTGTCCTGGGCTTTTCTGAAAAGGTCTCCTTATAACCAAAATTACATCAATGCAATAAAAGAGTGAAAAAAGAAACTCCGAATTGCTACTTCAATCTCTGAGAGCTTTGAAGTGCTGTTTTCATCCCATTTTGACCAAAATAAATGTGTATTTTTATGATAGCATGTGTCGGGAGGTTGCTAATGGGTTCGAAATAAAAGACAACATTTTGATTCAGAAGGGTGCTGGTGGCAAAGAGAGCCTTTTCTTTTTCTTTTTTTTTAATATCTCATTTTAAAGCCAAACAACTGCTACTCCACTATCATTGGTTGATCAAGTCAAAGATGATGACCCACTCACTGTTAATGCCTGTCTGCAGTCAGAGCTGATCCCAATGAACCAAATCAAAAGCTTGGCTCCCAGCTGAAAAGGTAGTTTCTCCTGCTGCTGCCTTCAGTTAGAGATTATGGAAATACATTCATGTGAAAAACTGAGTCCAGTCAAGGCTGCTTTCCTCTCCTCCAGAGCAGACATTTTTTTGTTACTGAGGGCAATTCTATTTACTAAATGGGTGAAACTCCTAAAATAATAAAATGGTTTGGAACCAGTGAGGTGCAAATTCAGCTGTAAGACTTTTTTT
>NW_013953224.1:161123-163792 GCF_001266775.1 Austrofundulus limnaeus
AATAGAGCCTATGTGGACAATGGTGAAAAAAATACGGATCACACAAAACACTAGTTGTGTCGGCTGTTTATGGTTTATGGTAAGTGAGGATAGAGAAAGAACAGGGTATCTGCAGGTCCTTAAAAAGTCTTAAATAGTCTTAAATTTACATATCTAAAATTAAGACCTTAAAAAGTCTTAAATTTGATTTTAAAAAATGTGCAAGTTGGTCTTAAATTTGTTACTCAAAGGTCTTAAATTTTGTCAGGCAGAAACTATTAAAGTCTTCCGTCTCTCCTGGCCATCTCTGCAGCACATTTCCTGTTGAGAAAAGAAAAAACAAACTTTTGTTGTGGTGGATTAACTGACGCTGCTTTCAACCAATAAAAAAATCAGAGTCACAGTTTTAGCCAATCAGAGCAGAGCAGTGCGGGTCCTGCTGCCCGAGTGGATTCATAACTTCAGGTGAAGTAAAGTTGAAGTAGAGTTGATCGGACTTTTCCAAGGACTCTTTTTTTGACCCACTACCAGAACCACTCGCCCCACATGAAGGTAAAGTTGTGTAATAAATTTTTAAACGTCTAAGCATTAAACGTATGTGTTCATGCATGACCAGTTCCCTGCAGCCGAGGAGACCTGAGCTGTTACACTGTTACTACAACCCGTCTTCCAGAACCGAGCCCGACCTGCCTGGGTCTTTTTTATCTAAGGTCTAACTTTTTGTTAACCGTTGTTGTGTTCAGAGCATTGTAGTTATTTTAAAGACATGCAACTTGCACGCGCTGAGGAGCTACCTGAGTTGTTACACACTTACTTCTACTCGTCCAGAACCAAGCCCAGACCTTTTGTATCTAAAKTTCAATTGTGTTAAACGTTTATGTGTTCGGAGCGTTGTCGATATTTTACTATAGAAAGCACACGGGGCCAAATACATGTGAACATTTTACATTACTGTGATATGTAAACAATGTGCAACTAGCATGCATGACCAAACTCCGGGTCCAACAGAGAGAGCACGTCACAGTGGCAGCGCGCTCATCCTGTGTGTCTCATGGTAAGAGAGAAGTTGTAGCTGCTGCATTAGTTATTAAACATTTATTAATGATAAAAGATGAATATTTGTAGATTCCAGATCACAGCAAAGACGTTTGTCTAATGGTGCGTTCACACCAAACGTGATTTCAGCGTCAGGAGCATCAGGTTTACATGCAAAGTCTATGGTGGACACGCTTCAAGCAGCATCGGGAAGTGCTGCGGCGCGTCAAGCGCGATTTGAACGATTTGAGCGTTCGACGCGCTTGATGCTCAAATCGCTGAAGTTAGAAAATCTGAACTTTTGCAGCTCGACGCGCCGCGTCAACCAATCAGAGAGACTCCACTGTGTGACGTAGTGACAGATTTCCCGACGGGACAGTTTACTGAATGATGTCCACTAACCTGAAACTAAGATTCTCATTCAGGAATGAACCCATGATGCAGGCAGTGCAAAGCTCCAAAAAACAAAGAATTTATTTAAACAAAAGATGCTGACTGGGCAGCTCAAAAACCTCTGAGAGACATGGCAAGACAGGACAAGGCACAATGCTGAATACAACCAAACATTACCAAACAATGACTCGACAGGGAAGTGAAGACAAGAGACAGAATATAAAGGTGAGACTAATGAGTACAAACAGGGAACACCTGGGGGAGAAACATGAGGATCAGGTGTGAATGGGCGGGGCTGGAGCAAAGGCAAACAGGAGGAAGAAAACAGAGGAACAGGACAGAAAAATCTGAATAAAGTCAAAATAAAACATGAACCCAGAAGAAACATAACAGAAACAGATGGAGAGGAGCTCTTTAGCTGAAATCGAGCATCGGCAGTCAGTGTCCTGACAGGAGATATCCGCACCAATGCGTGGCAGTGGCTCATCAGACTGGACTCGGGACAAAAATAGTTCTGAAAGCGAGCCGTGAGCCTCTTCCGCAGCTCCTGGGTGATGAAACTCATCAAACTCAGAACATCTTTGAATTATCTGGTGAATTAATTATGAATTACTTATCTGATGAGCGTGACATGCTCTTGCTCTCTGTAAATAAAGCAAAGCCACTTCCTATATTTCATCMGACATTAAACAGAGCCCGACAGAGGACAGACCGGCAGAGGAGGGAGGGGCGGGGAGGCTCACGTCAAGAGCTGACCTGCGTCTGACCTCAAAGTGCACAAGCGTCCAACTTGAAGCGTTGGATGCGATTTTGATGCTGAAATCGCGTTCGGTGTGAAGGCAGCACAAGTTTAAATTAAATTTTCCCTCAAACTCATGAAGAACAATTTAATTCTACAAAATGTTTTAATGAGGCATTTTGTCCATTTTGGATGTGCTTGTATGAATGAGGAAAATGAGTTTCACAGAGTAACCGAACACCTGAGCAGTTTTAAGAATTTTATTTAAAAACAGGAAGCTGGATCTGGATTCACACGTCAAGCRGACCAGGAGCTCTAAACAGGAGAGGATAAAGTTAGTGCCTGGATTAAAGCAGATTTTGCATAAAAATAAGCCACTTATCAGGATTGAGCAAATTGTCAAGAGGTAGCAAACCAGGAAGAAATCAGACACAGGAGGCTTTGATACAAAATAGAATGGATTGTTTATTTAAGTAAGTAATAAGTAAGTAAGTAAGTAAGTAAGTCAGTAAGTCAGTAAGTC
>NW_013953224.1:165303-171692 GCF_001266775.1 Austrofundulus limnaeus
ATAATAGTAAAAACAACACAGACTTGTTTTGTCTTACTAGCTCTGCTTAAAACAGTCTGTGGACAGCCATGATGAATAATAAATTTGTCACGTACCTCAAGACTTTATTTGAAACACCTTAAGAAGTTTAATAAATCCAATAAAACTCTATCATAGAGAAGAGTCTAAATTAGGCTTTTTTAACAGAGGACAGACATTTTTACAAGGGATGGGGTTTTGGATCCGGGGTTTTCACTYTGGGCGAGAAAAGGAGGAACTGTTAGCTTGAGCCTTGGATAACAGGATGATTGAAATGTTTGTTTGTTTGTTCGGCATACAGTCACGAGGAGATCCCAAGGCATGGAGGAGAGGCAGAGAAATCCAAAGGTGCACGAGGTTCCAGGTGAGTATTTACAGATGAATGGTTTTTGGCTCTTTGTGGTGAGGTGGCAGACAGGCAGGCAGGCAGGCTTACTCACAGATGAATCCACAGGYGGTAAAATCCACAAGGGGTCRAGACTGGGGAGAGGTTCACAAGGAGAAATACTAGAGATTAGAATAATACTTTTAGGAGAAGTTTTAGAGCAGGCTTAGAACCATACCAAACACAGGCTATGTTCCAGCGAAGACCTAACTCCACAGACAGCCTTATAAAGCCCAGTAGATCATCAAGGAAATCTTCAGCAGCTGCCGCTTGTTAACTGCCAGAGCCAATCAGAACYTGTGGGAGCAGAATTCCCACACCATTAACCTTTTAAGAGAGAGCTTGGTCCTGAACGAATTTCTGAATGATGTGGACAGCCTCGGGTGAGGCCCAGCAACACTTCCATGTTTACAGAGAGACCTCCGGTGGGACTTGGAGGTACGGGAATAATCCATGGGATTGGCGGGGGTCATACACAGGCAGATTGAGAGCAGAACCAGGTTTGGAGGAGCAGACTTATCTCGTGATCGGGGTAAACAGGCGGTGGTCAAAATCCAGGTATCAGATGGCAGAACAGGTCCGACAGGGAGTGAGGCAGGAGGCAGAGGTCCAGAGTCGAGAGTGAGGGTCAAAACCAGGGGATCAGAGTCCGTGACAGTACCGTTCAGGGGCAAGGCAGAAGACYTCGAACCAAAGAGCAGAAACAGGGCCGAGACAAGGCAGGCAAAACAAAACATGGATGCTGGACTAGGCAAAACCATTCATACAGTAAATCTGGCACTGAAGCTGTGGGAGAGTGGACCTAAAATACTAGTGACAACAGGTGAGTGGCATAATGCTGATTATGATTTTCTGTGATGGGAGGGGTGAAACAATGAGGTGGTGATTAACTATGGCATGACTTGGGCAGAGAACAGACGTGATTCATGACAGTGCTAAACTTTTATTATTTTTAGAACTATATTACTAACTGAACCAGTGGCGGCTGGTCAATAGAGGGCGCTAGGGCTCCGCCCCACCACTATTTTTTGGGACAGAAAAAATAAAAAAACAAAATAACAAAATAAAATGTTTAGTAGAAATATTTATATACATTTTAGATGTGTAACATACATTTTAAATACTTAATGGACAAACTTTCATTTTACTCATGAACAATGTCATTTTGAGTCACTTCCGGTTCACGCCAGGGTGCAGAAATCTTTACCACTGAAGTCTAATGTTAACTCCTAGTCATGTGCAGTAGGTCCTCAATGCAAAAGAGTAGGGAGCATCTGGGCGCAGGTCAACTGTGCCCAGAATGTGGTTTGCATACCGGTAGTGGGTCGACGCCATGTTTAGTAGGGCAGGACGGAGCGAACCCAGTAAGCTAATGGAGGAGTTAACAACTCATCAGCTAAGTCTCTTATAACAATCTTTTTAATGAGAAGGCCAGGAGAAGCTTAAACCAAAAGAACCTGGACATGATCAGATGGACATGAAGAGCAGTAGACCAAAGACAYAGGGAGAGTTTACACGCCATCATTTTACAAGACCTGGATTAGAAACAAGGCTAAGCTAACTGCTAGTATCAAGGCTAATGATCTGTTTAGCTTTCTGCCTTGTTTGTCAGCCATCAGGATCTGATCCAGTATGGATTAAAACAGGTAAGAGAAAAGCTAAAATACTTTTACAATGCTTGTTATTCATAGTTTATTATATATTAATGGTGAACACAACTTAAAATATATTTTTATGTTGTTTATGTTTTTGACGGATATTAGATTTTTTCGTCTTTCTGCTGCTTTTCATTTTATTTATCTTTTTTTCTTCTCCTGTGTATAGAGTTTATTTTGTTTTTTAATTAAATGAATACATCTTAAAACCAAAATGTAATAGAGGTGCAACAATGTGTTGCTGTTAAAATAAAATCTATTGTTTTCTATTTATTAAATATACAGTATATTAGAAAGCTCACTTGTAGCCATCTCTGTATTGAATTAAATTTGTGCGTTCATGTTTTTAGGCTTGTGACATCATCTTGAGCCTTTCAGAAAACATCTGATCAGTACTGCACTGCTACAGGCAGACAGGTTCCTTCAGGACCACAGCCAATTCTCTGAAGCACCTTCTCAGAGACTGTGACTCTGTTGAAGATTCTCATCACATCTCCTCTGACCACAGCTGACTCTGAGAGGATCTTCTCAACACCGAAGAGAATCCAGACTTTACTCAGGTACACAACACCACATCTCACTGCACTGACCATGCTTTATAGAGAATAATCTTGTTAAAACATTCCTGACTTTAACCAGAGTCATGAAGAAATTTGCTTCTCAGTAACAGAAGAGCAAACTTTATGTAAATAAAACACTACATGACATTGTAATGTTGTTTTATTATTTTCATTTATTTAATAAATACACTGGTGTGAAACAACTTAGTYCATGTTTGATTACTTTTTGAGATATGTCTAAATTGGAGTTGTAGCCCCGCCCCACCCCACCCCCCGGAGAAAAATCCACCAGCCACCACTGAACTGAACTGTGATAAATATAATTCATAAATGATCAAATTTGAAAAATATGAATGACAATGATTGTCACTAGCAATAGAAAACCTTTGACCATAATAGGTCACAAGTTGCCTTCTAGAAGGATGCCAAATCATCAATCAGTATGACCACATGAGCTATAAATATTCCCTTTGAATGAAATGTTGATTTTAGGGGAGAAATCTGTGAATCTCAAAAAATAAACTAATAAATTACAGTACAGTTGTTAAAACCTCTCTCTTCCTTCAGATATTTATTGGATTTTGATGCTGTAGGTAAAAATGCAGGTTTGTTGACAGTTGGTTTGATGACTTCTTTCTGTATAAAGATGACACTGGATGAATGTATTTAGAAGATGTATTTTATGTTGCTCGTTTCCAACTAAATAACTGCACTTGTAAAATACAGCTAATTTAACCAAAGAGCACTGAATAGCTTTATATTCAATGCTTTTTATTGAGTGACACGTGCTTGGTTGTAATACAGTAGAATCCCAGAACCATCACTTATATTTTTGGTCTTTAATTTCATTCAAGGTGGTATTAAAAAGGTCTTAAAAAGTCTTAGATTTGACTTGTTAAAACCTGCAGATACCCTGAAGAACCCATATGAGAGGGGGCCTCGTAATTGTGTCCATTGTCATCCCTAAAAGGACACTGAGCTTTAATCAAACTTTGCATCCCTCGGATGAAGGACACAAGGTTAGAAACATTCAGTGTTCTGTGCTTCTCAGGATCCATGAAAGGTTCCCCAATAATTGTTTTTCTTTGGCTACTCAAAGCTAGGCAATGACCATCTGTGTCTGGGATCGGTCTGAAGGCTGCGTTGGATGGAGACAGAGAACTGAACTCTGGTTACCTGTGCTTTAACTGATAACAACTGGTTTGGACTCTAGAGGTCTCTGACTGGTTCCGGCACAAAGTCTGCCTGGATATCACCGGCTCCCTGCATGCATCCCTCCCCACACCATATGTTTTGATCCCCCCACCCCCCTCCCCTCCTTAGATGTCTGCACTGTCTGCAGAGAAGTTTTTGGAGTGTATGCTTGTGTGTTTTTCTGTACAAAGCACAGGATCAAAGCTCTTTTTTAAACTCATCCTTCCTATGTGTGTTTGTATTCTAAGCTGCAAAGATAGCGCACTACGTTGCGAAAGACCCTGGACATTCATTCCCCCATGTTTGTCGTGTGTGTTTCTCCGGACGGATGTTCTAAACTGCAAATTTCATTCTGCACTGCATCTTGATGTTGTGTGAATGACAATAAATGATTCTGATTCTGAAGTAGTGCAAACAGGTCTCTGATTAAATGCCACAGGCATCACACAAACCATTGTCAGGGAGTCCAGTCATCATTTTGTGCTGGTAGAGCAGGTTGTGCCCAGTTAGGACTCCAATGAGTGTGCTTATAGAGTCTCTCTTCAGGGCGATGAGAGCTTTCCAAAACCTTACATTTGGGCCATTTATCAGTTCCCGTGCCTGTCTACAGTACGTGAGCTCCCTCCAGCAGATCGAGTGTTGACGTCTAATCCAGGCCTGTAGGGCAGTCCTACAAACTTGTTGAAATGCCTAAAGCAGACTCTGGTCCTTAGAAGTGAGCCTGACTGCCAGCTTTTGTGAGGTAGTCAGCTCTCTGGTTACCATTATTGCCAGTATGTCCTGGTACCCATTTAACAGTAACACTGTTATCTCTCCCCAGTTGGTTGGCTGCTTCGGCACACTCCCAAGCCAGTAATGAGGTAAAATGTGGCCCTTAAAGAGCTCTAATAGTAGCTTGATTATCTGTTAATTCAATTTTCAGTTTAGTTCAACAACTTTATTGTTATTCAGGATTGTACAGTTTACCATACAAAATTGAACGAAATTTAATTTAATTTCTGCACAACAATATAGAATCTAGAAACATAAGGTGCAGCCCTTGTGCAATTACTGCGGGTTTTTACAATTATAATAAAGAATGAGTCTGTATACACATATAATTACATTATAAATACAGTATGTGAGTGGGTGCAGTTGTATATGATGGCCTGTGGAATGAAACTGTTGCAGAACCTGGTGGTTCTGGTCCTCAGGGTGCTGTACCTCCTGCCAGAGGCCAGCAGAACAAACATTCCATTTTGTGGGTGCAAATTGTCTTTTGTGATTTTGTGATTTTGTAGGCTCTGGTGAGGCAGAGCCTGAGACCTATTTCCAGGATGGATAGTAGTGGGGTCCTAATGATCCTCTCTGCTGTTCTCACCACCCTCCCCAGATCCTTCCAGTCTGCAGCAGAACTGCTTCTTTCCCAAACTTCAATTCATCATGATGCTCTCGATGGTTCCTCTATAGAAAGTGGTGAGCACGGGCGTTGGGAGGTGTGCTCTTTTCAGCCTGTGGAGGAAGTGCAGACGCTGCTGGGCTTTCCTCACTATGGACTGGGTATTTTTAGTCCAAGACAGCTGATTGTTTATGTGCACTCCCAGGAACCCTGTGCTCTCCACCACCTCCATCTCTATGTTYTTGATGAACAGAGGTGTGTGATGTGTCTTTGTTTTCCTGAAATAAACAATGAGCTCTTTTGTTTTACTGACATTCAGAACCAGGTTATTCTCRCCACACCAACTCACAAGTTGTGCCACCTCTTCCTGGTATGCCTGATCCTTGTTGTTGGTGATCAAACCCACAACTCTGGTATTGTCTGCAGAAGGTGGTGTTGATGCCCAGTGGAGCCAGTTTGCTGACCAGGTGCTGGGAGATGATAGTATAGAATGCTGAGCTGAAGTCTACAAACAGCATTCATAGGTGGGTATTTTGCTCCTCCAGGTGTTGTAGGCTCAGGTGGAGAGCTGAGGTGATTGTATCCTCTGTGGAGTGGTTGGTATGGTAAGCAAACTGGAACAGATCTAAAAAAGGAGGGAGATTGGAGGTGATGTACTGTTTAACAAGATATTTGAAGCATTTCTTCATGATGGGCGTGAGGGCCATGGGAGGGTAGTCATTGAAGCTGGTCATTGTTTGCTTTTTTGGTACAATATGATTGTAGCTTCTTTAAAGCAGGAGGGAACGATGGCTTGCTTCAGAGAATTGTTGAAGATGTCTGTCAGTAAGGGGGTGAGCTGTTCTGCACATTCCTTGAGTACTCTCCCTGGAATGTTACAGAGTCCTGCTGCTTTCCTGATGTTGATGTTCTTCAGTGACCTGCAGACCTATGCTATTTCAAGGCTCATTGGCTGATCGTCAGATGGTGGTGTTCCCTTCACAGCTGAAGTGTTGTTTTGAGCCTCAAATCTGCTGAAATACATTCCTGATCAAAATCTTAAGACCAGTCAAAAAGTGCAAGAATTTGCATTTTGCACTATTGGATCTTAAGAATGTTCTAAGTAGAGCTTCACAATGTTAAAGGAAAAAATTAGTGCAAGACACAAGAACTTTTGAGCAGGGAATTTTCTGAAAACTGCATTTACACTCAAACATGAT
>NW_013953224.1:173054-176318 GCF_001266775.1 Austrofundulus limnaeus
GGACTCTGGTTTTCCCGAGTTGGGGGCATAGTTGTAATACCAGACTTTGTCTCCCACCTGAAGTTCTTCGTGAGAGGCTTTTTGGTCGTAGTATGCTTTAGAGGGTCCGGTGGCGCCGTTGCATGGCAGCCTCACCTCTGTCAGTGTGCCCCAGGGCAGCTGTGGCTACAGTGTAGTTTGCCATCATCAGTGTGTGAATGTGAGTGTGAATGGGTGAATGTCTGTTAGTGTAAAGCGCTTTGGGGGTCCGGAGAGACTTGAAAAGCGCTCTATAAGTTCAGTACCATTTACCATTTACCATTCTTAAGATCCAGTAGTGCAAAATGTAAATTCTTGCACTTTAAAAACTGGTCTTAAGATTTTGATCAGGAGTGTATCTGTTGAGTTCATTTAGGAACTGTGTTGTTCTGAGGTGTTTTGTTGTCCCTGTAGTTCGCAATTGACTGGATGCCTTGCCACATGCTCCTCGTGTTTGCTGGGTCATGGAAGAGACTCTGCACCTTTAGAGCGTGAGCACATTTTGCTTTTCTTATGGCACGTTGAGGTTGGCTCTGGATGTTTTGAGAGCAACTGGTCACCAGTATGGTCACCAGATTTGAAGGCGGTGTTCCCTCCCATCTTCATGTATCAAATAATCTGCTAATGTCTGCTGATAGAGGCATGTACTCTGTCCTGCTCTTACTGGACCTTTCCTCAGCCTTTGACACTGTCAATCACACTATTTTACTTCAAAATCTAAAAGACATAGGGATGGATATCCGGGGTTGTGCTAGACTGGTTCAAATCATACCTCTCAGACCGCTCTTTCTCAGTCTTGTTAGGCCAATCATTCTCTGACTCAGCCAAACTAATTTGCAGAGTTCTACAGGGTTCCATTCTGGGCCCAATTCTATTCCTGCCCTACATCTGGCCCCTGACTGAGGTCATCAAAAATTTCCCTGATGTCTAGTACCACTTCTATGCAGATGACCTGCAGTTATACTGCTCCTTTAATGACTCCACCACCCACAAACAAACCTCTCTCATAAATTGTGTCACTAAAGTAAACCAGTGGCTGTCTGACAACTTGCTTCTTTTAAACCTCAGTAAGACAGTGACCTTGATCCTGGCCCCTGAAAATAAAATCCCTACGATAAACGACTATCTCAGCTCTTTGAGTTTAACTGTCRAGCAGAATGTACATAACCTGGGAATGAATTTTGGCTTGGATTTGTCTCTAGATGAGCACATAAAGAATCTGGTTTCCACATGCTTCTTTCAGCTTTGTAATATCTCTAAACTCCAGCTCCTGCTGTCTACTTCAGACTTGGAAATGGTAGTTCATGCCTTCATTTCTAACCACACAGACTATTATAATAGCTTGTTCACCTGCCTAAACCAGAAACCGTTAAATCGCCTTCAGCTTGTCCAAAACTCGGCAGCAAGACTCCTAACTGGAACCTCCAAATTCACCCACATCTCCCCGATCCTAGCAGAATTTCACTGGCTTCCTGTTAAGAATCAGGTTCAAAATCCTGGTCCTCACTTTCAGAGCTCTTCATGGCCAAGCACCCAACTACATTAAAAGTCTCATTTCCCGTTACAACCCCAGAGGGGACCTATGCTCACAGGATCAGAATCTCCTAATCGATCCCCACATTTGCTTTAAGACTTGCGATGGCTGGTCCTTCTCCTCTGTGGCCCCCAGACTCTGGAATGATCTTCCTGTTAATCTGCTCTCCCTTGATAACATTGTCTCTTTCACGAAACACCTAAAAATCAGCCTTTTTGCTCAAGCTTTTAGCTAACCATTCACCATTAATGGCAGCCTACCCCTCTGACTGCTCGCCAACTATGTGTTTTTGTATTATTGAACATACGGCATAATCCCCCCCCACCTCTGTGTTTTTGTATTATTGTATATATAGCATAATTTTCATCCCCCTCTTTTTTATTCAACATTTCTTGTTATGATTTGTACAGCCTTGCATACATAACACTCATCTCTTGTCATGCTCTGCCTCGACCATGTGTCGTTTATGTTTTATTATGTTTCATTTTATCTTTCCGTCACTTTTACATTATTGATGATTGTACAGCACCTTGAGAATATTCTAAATCAGAACCCCTGRACCTACTGACCCCTTCAGGAGGGACCCATCTGCAAAACAGTAGAAATGAATAGGAAATATGGCCACCATTACTCCAGGCAGACCTGTCTTCACTCTCTGTTTTAAAACTTTGCTCAAATTTTAATTTTTTCACCATTCTCTCTCCAGGTCCTGCAGTTACTGGAATAGCAACAACTGCCCAGTCCTGGCCTCCACTAAGATATGTAAATCTAGTGGAGCCAGGTCCATTAGGACTTCTATGGCTGCCGTGGGTGTTGTTCTGATGGAACCAGTGATGCTCAGGCAGGACATTCGTTGAACATGGGTGAGCATCACTCTTGCCACCCCAACTTGAACTGGAACCCACCACACTAAAGCAGCGTAGAGCATGGGGTGGACTATGGCCATGTAGATCCATCTGATAGCCTTTGGGGTAGCATCCCAACGACTACCTGCAATTCTATGGCACTGGTGTAGGCACATTGCTGCCTTCTTACAATTTTCATACAAATTACCACCATCAGTGTGTGTGAATGTCTTTGTGAAAGGGTGATTGATTGAAGTATAAAGTGCTTTGGAGTCCAGAGGGACTTGATAAAGCATTAAATAAGTTCATTTACCACTTACCAATTAGAAAAGAGAGATCAGGAGATCTTTCGATGCCCAAACAGCTCTTCTATGGTGAGCTCGCCTGTGGTGAACCCTGAGTTGAAAGGCCATGATAGCGTTTCAAGGACTCCCTAAGCATCCCTCAAGAAGTGTAGCATTGCTGTCGAAAGTTTTTAGCTACAGAGAGCTGAAATAGTAAAGGGACTTGAGCTATTTGAGACCAATTGGACACATACTATCCGACAAGCCTGTCTCATGCGGAAAAACCCAGATGCAGGTACATTGTCAAATGCCCCCTGTACGTCTAAGAAGCAGCCAAGTGRATATTGTTCATGTGCCAGGTGGCATTCTGTTCGAAAAAACCTTCTGCAAGGCTGTTTCTGTAGAAAGACCTGACTGATATGCATGCTGTTTAGGACTTAAAGGTGATAGCATTAAAATACCATCCATTATATTGAAGAAATTTATAATTATTTATAGATTAGTACTGATGTTTGAAAACTACACCAGAGTATAGGGTTTCATTATTTTATAATACTTGTATAATGTTTGATCTATTATGTGT
>NW_013953224.1:177318-186640 GCF_001266775.1 Austrofundulus limnaeus
TCCTATCACAGATCATTTTATTTAACACTTGTGTTTTCATCTGACTTCAGCCGATATTAAACACGTATTTCTTACAATATGTTGATTTATCAACCTCTCGATTCCCTTCAGTAAGAAAGATGTTAAGCTGATGGGTCTGAAATATTTTGCTTCTCTATGTGTTGGCTTGCCAGGTTTTGGCAGAAAGATAACCTTTGCTTTTCTCCACCCAACTAGTGCATAGCCTTTCACTAGACAAGCAGCATACAGTATATTCTAGTTATTGTGTCCAGAAGCCTGTGGCGCGCCATGCATTTTACACCTAGGCCTTCAATTGGGAGAGAACTGACCTGCCGGACGCGAAGATTGGGGAAGCGGGGGGTAACGCTGCTGACTGCAGATTCCACAGCGGCAGAAAGAGCAGGGAGGGAGAGGCTGCCAGCTCTGAACTTAATAAGTTTAAAATAAAAAAAAATCTGTAAGACAGTCCTATAGGTCTGTATGCAAAATGGGGGAAAACCTGTCTAATTTACAATCTGTACAACTTGACATGAAGCCACGGCTACAAAAACCACCAATAATACACAGAAAGAACGATATACAGTTGCACCACAGACAGGTGTCTCTGCACCCCAGATAGATGTCTCAGCTTCACCACAGACAGGTGTCGGACCCACAGACAGATGTCTCAGTTTCACCACAGACAGGTGTCTCTGCTGCACCACAGACAGGTGTCTCTGCACCACAGACAGGTGTCTCACGAAGCCAGAATGAAAGTCATCACTGAAGCAACATGACATTTAACAAGTTTTCTCAACTGCAGCCACTATGAGGATGTATTTCTGTTGTCTTGTGTTCTTACCTCCCTCTTGTGTTCCCTTGTCATCATTATACCTTTTTTTCCCTCAGCTGTTTACTTCCTCCTCTGTCACACACCTGTCAAGAGTTTCTAATCAGTATTCTCCCTCAGCTGTTGTCCATCTCCTCATTTCCTCTGTCTTTTTAAATACTGGTCTTGCCCTCCATATCCTCGCTGGTTCATTATTTGGTCTTACCCATTGTTATGTTTCTCTTCATCGTTCTTGTTATTAGTTTTTCTCTTTGTTGATTTTTGCTGCCTCGACAGCTTTTGTTTTATTTTTGTTAATTAAACATTTTTACTTTTTACAAAACTCTATCTCCGCCTGGATTTGGGTTCATTCTCCTCGCTAAATGTAACAGAATGAACCAGCCAAATACTGAACCTACCGGGAGAGAAAGTTTTTCGGACTTTGGACATGAAAAAAGAAAGACGGTTTCCAGCGGCACCAGGAGACACAGACGGAAAGACCAGAAACTAAGGATTGAGATTCTGCTGTCACCTCTCCTGGTGGAGGAGGAAGAGAGTAGGGCCAGAGGGACATCTTCTCTCAACCTGATCCAAACTGGTACTTCCACTGACACCCACTTCAGCCCCTCTCCTTGCTGCACTTCTGTCATCCACGGCCCCACTCGTTTCACACCTACACCAGCCCCAGGCTCATCAGACCTCACCCTCGAACAGCTTGCAGCTACAAATCTCTCTCCATCTGAACTTTCTAAATTAAACTCCCAGTTGTCCAAGCTCCTGTTCCCTGCTGTCAATAACCCAGACCCCAATTACAACCTTATCATCTGCTCCATAATAGAAAGACTCCTCACCTCTCACCCTGGACTGTCACACATCCCCGAGTGCTCACATCTCCTTGAACAAATTAAAGAAATGAAGAAGGACATTTGTTTCACCATCTCCAACACACCTCTCCCTCCTGTGACTCACCTCCAGCACCTTCTTTCTGCAAACCTCTGGTGTCCTGCTCCTCAGAGCCACCTGGTTCCATTCCAGCGAATCTTCTGGTTCTAGCTTCAGTGAGTCTTCTGGGTCCAGCCCAGTGAGTCTTTTGGGTCCAGTCCTAGTCCGAACTCCGCCGGGCTGTTTGGGTCCAGCTCTCTTGAGCCAAGAGGGTCTTGGATGCCTCATCCTGTAACGCCTCCAAGAGGGTCCCCGACGAGATGGCTCCTGAGACCTCCAGCCTCCTGCGCTTCGGCGAGGATCGACGCCTCCACTGCCTCCTGCGCTCAGACAAGCTTCGACGCCTCCACTGCCACCTGTGTTCCGACAAGCTTTGATGCCTCCACCTCCTGTGAGGAGGGTCTTGAGGGGAGGGAGGTGGTGGTGGTCACCACCCTGGTTGCTGTGGCAGTGTTCATCACAGCAGCTCTTGTGGAGATGCTGRCCATGCCTGCTGCAGTACCTGAGTCCTCAGAGTTGGAGCCAACACCAACTCACAGAGCCAGAGTCTGCACCAAGGTACTCAGAGCCTGAACCAGCACCTGAGCCTACAAGYCACTCAGGTCAGATTATGAATTKTCCGGGCCAGCCTGAGCCTACCAAGCCCCCGGGTCAGATTGTGAAGTCCCCGGGTCTGCCTGAGGCTCTCATGGTCTCCATTGCCAGTCTCTGTTCCTGAATCTATGATAGTCTCTGCTCCCGAGTCTACTCTGGCCCCTGCTACAGCTGAGATCTCGTCATCTGCAGCTGAGACCTCATTGCTTGCATTTAAGGTCTCCTTGCCGTCTGCAGCTGAGATCTCCTCTTCGACTGTAGAAGAGGTCTCCATCCATCCTCAGCCGGCACCTCCAGAGTCTCCTAAGCCGGCACCTGCAGAGTCCTCAGAGCCGGCCCCTCTAGAGTCTCCACTGCTGGCCCCTGTGGAGTCCTCAGAGCTGACCCCTGCAGAGTCCTCAGCTGGCCTCTGCAGAGTCTCCTGAGATCCATCCTCGTCATGGCCAAGCTCCAGGTCGCCCACCAGAGCTCCATTCTCATCATGGCCGAGCTCCAGGTCGCCCACTAGAGCTCCATCCGCCTCGTGGCTGGGCTCAAAGCCGCCCACCTGAGCTCCATCCTCGTTGTGGCCAGGCTCAAAGCCGCCCACCTGAGCTCTGCCTCTGCTGCGGCCGGGTCCGCGGTCGCCCTCCAGAGCTCCGCCTTCGGTGCGGCCGAGTACATGGTCGCCCTCCTGTGCCCCTACCTCGTCTGTGCTGGGTTCCTGGGTGCCCACCTGAACTTTACGCCCTCTTCAGATGCGCCTAGGGCCATCTCAGTGACTAATTTTGTAGTTGTTTTATTTCCTGGACTTTTCCTGTCAGTTTTTGMTTTCATTATCTGTGGCCTTTTTGTTTTTGTGTTTCCTTCGTTGATTTTTATCTCTGGCCCCCTGTCCTGTGTTGTTGTTTGTTATCCCCCTGCCTCCCTCCTGTGAGGTGAAGATACATGGGGGGGGGGGGGGGGGGCACTGTAAGGATGTGTGTTTCTGTTGTCTTGTGTTCTTACCTCCCTCTTGTGTTCCCTTGTCATCATTACGCCTTTTTTCCCTCAGTTGTTTACTTCCTCCTCTGTCACACACCTGTCGAGTTTCTAAACAGTATTCTCCCTCAGCTGTTGTTCATCTCCTCATTTCCTGTTTGTTTAAATACTGGTCCTGTCCTCCATATCCTCACTGGTTCATTTGGTCTTACCCATTGTTATGTTTCTCCTCGTCGTTCTTGTTATTAGCTTTTCTCTTTGTTGTTTTTTGCTGCCTCAACAGCTTTTGTTTTATTTTTGTTAAATAAACATTTTACCTTTTACAAAACTCTATCTCTGTCTGGATTTGGGTTCATTCTCCTCGCTAAATGTAACTGCCACAGCTGTGCCATACATTAACAACATCTGTATGGTTATATAATAAGCTGATAACTAAATAAACCATTTAAATAAAATATATTGTAATGTCCCAGAGTGACTGTGTGGGCCACAAAGTGTGATGGGTAATTTTGTGGGGTTTTGTGTTCATTATTTTTAAATGTTACAATGTTGTTGTCGTCAAAATGTTGGTAGATTTGATGTTCTTCTTAAGTTCAATCTGATTACTGTGTTGGAGTTTGACTGTAAAAATTGCACCATGAGTGAAATAAGCTTCCTGGCTGCATAAAGGGAAGGTATTTTCATTTAAGGGGTGTGTTCAAGAAGAAAATAAAATCTGACATTGAAGAGACTTGATCCTGTCATGTTTCCTGCTAGCAACAGTTGCTATACTGGTGTCAGAAGTGGGATCATGAGAAGAACAAAACTTGAAGCTCTTCTTGAAAGGATTGCTGATCTTCAGGAAGAAGCAGAGATGGATCTCGGCACAGCATTGAAATCCAGCTTCAGAGGGAGCAGCCATCAGCCAGATGGCAGAAGTGATTCCCGGCCTGTTGACCGCAGACGAAAGCAACCACCAGTTCCGATACTTTCAACGCCATGCCCTGCTCCAGAGGTAGAAGCTAGTAGCCTGGGCATGGTTAATTCAGCTAATACTCAAGATTACACCACCAACAGGATGCAGAGTCCACTGCAGTCTGTGATTAAGTTACCTTGCTATGGTGGAGAAGAGCCAGCTGATGCTTTTTTGGTCCAAATTCGGCTTGCAGCACAACTCAACAACTGGTCAGATGAGATTATTGGAGGACATGTGGCCCTCGCTCTTGAAGGTAAAGCTCTTCAAGTTCTAACTTATCTCCAAACAGAGGAGTTACAGGACTGGCGAACACTGCAGAATGCCATCCAACAGCATTTTGGTTGTTATGTATTTGCTGATGATGCCAGAGACAAATTAGCTAAACGAAGTAGAAAGATTGGTGAAAGTTTGGGAGCATATGCTGCTGACCTGTGTACCCTAACCTGCCTGAGCTACCCTGAATTCCCTGGATGGATTCAAGAGGAGCTAGCTGTCCAAGCCTTAACTCAGGGACTCCAACCAGAATGACTCCGTGAACATGTCCGCCCCTTGTCTCCCAGCACAATGACAATAGCCTTAGGTGAAGCAGAGTGAGTTGAGCATGTGCTGTGCCCTGAAGGACATCGAAACATTGACAAACATCAAGCAAGACAAGTCAGTTATGGGAGCAATGATGAGGAGTTTGCTCGCCACACCACCATTCCATCAACCTCACGCTGTCACCATCGGAATCAAGCAGCAGAGAATTGTTATATGTGTGGCCAGTCTGGACATATTGCATGTTTCTGTCTGGCCCCAGCTCCATGCAATTCACCACCCATGGAACAGTTAAACTAGAATGGGGTGGCAACGGGAGGGGCTGTCACCTGATGAATGTTGTTTGACCTCCTTAACATACACACCGAGACTGGGACGGCTGGGAAGGACGCAGGGGTTGTACATCACCTGTAACCTCAATGGTTCTGTTTGCCAAGCTCTGGTRGACACTGGATCCACCATTTCCATTGTACACCCTGACACTCTAGCTAATATGGACAATTTAAGCCCTCAAGTTTGGAACCCCACTACAGAGAGCATCACAACCATCACTGGTGAGTGAACAAATGTACAGGGGAAAGGTCTGCTGAAGGTTGCAGTGGCAGGCCATAGCACTGAGCACCTTTTTTGCTGATGAACATCCAAGATGCCTGCATAATTGGGCTTGACTTATTGGTGAAGTGGGGAGCTGTGATAGATGTACATAGATGCACGCTCTGCCTGGGGACCAAAACAGTGGATCCCAAGACATTCAATGGGAAGGGTCCCAGCCAACAGAACAATGTTTTAGCCAGAGGGATTTGCTCTAAGTCTGCAAGGGAAGCTCAGCTTCCCCTAAAATGGAAAAAAAATGAATCAAATAGTTGTGAGTACGTTATTGACTAAATTTGCACTACAACGCACTCAACTTTTGTTCAGAATCAGCTTTTTATCACAGTAACGACGTGACTTTCCTCTCACTCATTCCCGCAGCTTCACAGTGCTTTAAACAGTGTGGACTCTGAGCTTCCACAGAGCTCATTAGCGATGCAAAGAATGCAGCAAAACGAGACAAGTCATTGGATAAATGCTGGGCTTTGTCCCGCCCATGGATGCTCAGCGTCTCTGGGGGTCTATGGGGAAGTGGGCTGGCCTCAGCTGGCTCGGTCGCTCAGCTTCTGCATGATGATTGGATGATCTGTCGGAGGTTGAATCCCTTTTTGATTGACAGCTAAATGAGCGAATCAGCGATCTTTTGGTGTAAAAATCCATGGGAGCTTATTTTTAGTTTCGTTTCTGTTCTGAGTTGAACTGGAGACTTTATTAATCCTTTTAGCAGCATTTTCTTTGTTAAAAACGACTAGCGACAAATCGAGCTTCTATTTCTAGTGGTTGTTTTGTAGCTGTTTGTGTTTGGAGACAGATTTCTATCACTCTTTCTGACTTCTGTCCAGCGGGGGCTGCTGAGCCCCTTCACAGTCATAAAGCACTCACACAGGCGGACACATTTCACACTAGCCTTGCGCCAGTCCCAGCTAGTGAGCTAGCTAGGTAGCAAGCTGCACATAATGGCAGAAAGATTGAATGTTGTGGACCYGATTTTGGCAAAGCCATTTGCTAGTCTTCCTTATGAAGGAAAACTTAGAGTTAAACAACAGGACAGATCAACTCCTCAGATTAATCTGGTGCAAAAGGTGGGTAAAAGTAAGATAAAAAATTTTTTATCCCCACAGTAGGGAATAACAGGTCTTTTCAGCTGTCCTGGTATGACAAAGTGAGCTGGCTGCTGTAAAAGGCTATAGAATAATCTGGAAAATGATTATAAAAGCCTTGGATCAATTAATTKCTTCAAAAAATGATCAAAGCAAAGTTGTTAAAGAAATATGTAATTGTTTAATTTGTATGAGTCACTGTTTGAGGAGTTGAATTTTTTCGTTTTATTATTTGGTTTATTAATATTTTTGTAAATAGGAGCAGATATAAGGTTTTTCTTCTGCTGCTGCCTTTAATTTTATTTTATTTGTATTGTTTTGTTWTATGTAATGTTTTGTTTTTTTAAATGAAATGAATAAATACTATAAACTGAAAAAAGGTCTGTGACAGGGTCACAGATCATTTTCTTGAAAAGGAACGGAGGGTAGAATTTATAAACCAACACATTTTATCGTAGGCCGAAATTGAGCTTCCTCTTCTTGTAAGACCAGCATCCGCTACTGGTTWCAGCTGCCATAAAGACACCACCGGGAGCAGTGAGAGACCCTAGCTTGCCCCCTTCCACCCCAACAAGAGATACAGTGCTCTCCCACCCAGAGGACACACCAGCCCTGTGGCCAGAAATCACTACATCTTCCACATTGCAGCAGCTGGTCCAGCCACCATCATCAGAGACCCAGCAGGCTTTGGAAGAACTGTTAAAGAGGAGTAGCTTGGGGTTGAACAAAAAACAACAGCAGCAACTTAAAGAACTGTTGGATGAGTTTTCTGATGTGTTTGCTGCAAAAGATGAATACTGCAGGCACACCAAACTTGTTCTGCATGACATCAACACAGGAGAGGCATAATCCATCCGATTACGCCCCCTCTGCCTACCACTTGCTAAACGTGAAGCTGCGCATCAAAAGGTGGAGGAGATGCTTCAGGCTGGAGTTATTGAACCCTCCAACAACCCATGGGCATCCCCAGCAGTCCTAGTGAAAAAGAAAGATGGGTCATGGCGGTTCTGTGTGGACTAGGAGCCTCAATGATGTCACAATTAAAGACTCCTACCCCCTGCCCAGGATCAATGATGCACTGGATTACATTGCGGGTTCTCCATGGTTCAGCTCACTTGACCTCCACAGTGGCTATTGGCAGGTGGAGTTAACTGAGGAGGCACGGCCTAAGGCTGCTTTTACCATTGGCCAAGGACTGTGGCAGTTCAAAGTGATACCATTTGGACTGTGCACTGCCCCAGCTACTTTTGAACGGCTAATAGAGAGGGTGCTGGCGGGAATTACACGGAATCGCTGTGTAGTATACCTGGATGATGTCCTCGTTCATGCTGCTGATGTTCAAGGGGCACTTCAAAACCTGCGAGACACATTCCAGGCTGTGAAGCAGGAAGAGTTAAGTTTCAATCCAAAGAAATGTCGTGTTCCAARGAGGTTGCATTCCTTGGACATGTGATTAGTGGAAAAGGTGTGGCCACAGATCCAGAAAAGGTGGCAGCTGTCTGTGAGTGGCCAACACCAGAAAACATCAATGAGCTGCACAGTTTTCTCGGACTGGCATCTTATTACCGCAGGTACTTCAGAGGCTTCATCAGCTCACCCAGAAAGGCCAGGTGTTTCAATGGACAAATGATTGTGCCATCACCTTTGATCAGCTCCGCAGTGCACTCACAGAAGTCCCAGTGCTTGCCTACCCAGATCCTAACCGCTCCTTCATCATTGACACGGATGCTAGCGATGTGGGAGTAGGTGCAGTGCTTTCCCAGGATAGCAGACATGGCGAACAAGTGGTTGCGTACTAGTCGTACACTAAACAAACCAGAAAGCAACTACTGTGTCACACGTAGGGAGCTGCTGGCTGTGGTCTTGGGTCTTCATCTGTTTCGCCCCTACATCTATGGCCAACCGTTTGTTCTCCGGACTGATCAGGCTTCACTCACCTGGCTGTTGAATTTTAAAGAACCAGAAGGATAGCTAGCCAGGTGGATTGAAGTACTGCAGGYCTTCAGCTTTGAAGGGAGGCATTGGGCTGGCCGCCTACACTCCAACGCCGATGCCCTCTCCAGGAGACCATGCAAAGGGGGTTGCAGACACTGTCATTGGGCTGAAGAACTCCACAGTGTACGGGCCTCCCACCTGCTGGAAGATGGCATTAACATTGAGGAAGTGGAGAGCCTTGAACCTCAACAACTCCAGCAGCTCCAGCGTCAGGAGCCAGTTATTGCCAGGGTTCATGCTTGGATAGAGTCTTAGCAACGGCCAGCCTGGGCAGATGTATCAGCCCTCAACAGAGAGACCAAGGCACTGCACTCCCAGTGGCAGAACCTCCAGCTCCGAGATAGGTTGCTCTATCGATGGTGGGTGGCACCGAATGGACAGTGAAAAACACTACAATTACTCATACCTCTGTGGCTTCGAGAGCAGATACTCCGACTGGTACATGGAACCTGTGGAGCAGGACACTCCGGCATCTCCAAAACCCTTTATCGACTTCGGGTGCGGTTTTATTGGCCAGGATGCTGGCCGGATACAGAGTTGTTTGTCCATCATTGTGATACCTGCACTGCACGAAAGGGGCCAACTCAGTGCCCGCGAGTGCCACTACAGCAATACCAGTTTGGTGCCCCTATGGAAAGGGTGGGTGTAGATGTCCTGGGCCCATTTCTTGTCACAGACCAGGGGAATTGCTACGTGCTTGTGGCTATGGATTATTTCATTAAATGGCCAGAGGCATACGTGGTCCTAGGCCTGTCGCGATAGACAATAAATCAATTAATTGCACGATAACTTTTTTGAGGTCGGTAAAAAAAAGACGGCGATAAGTTTCATTTTCCTGCT
>NW_013953224.1:187640-192191 GCF_001266775.1 Austrofundulus limnaeus
ATATTATCGTTTATCGCAATAAATTTTGAGGCAATTAATCGCCCAGCAAAATTTGTTATCGTGACAGGCCTACGTGGACCCTCACCAAAGCACCACTACCACAGCAGACAAGCTAGTGGATGAGGTGTTCAGCTGGTTTGGGGTACCTGAGGAACTACACAGTGACCAGGGGGGGAACTTTGAGGCTAAGGTGTTCCAGAAGGTGTGCAAATGAATGGGGATTAAGAAAACTCGCACAACTCCACTCCACCCACAAAGTGATGGGTTGGTAGAATGTTTCAACCGCACCCTGGCCACACAGCTCATCATTTTGACAGAGCAAAAACAACGTGACTGGGACCAGCAATTGCCCATGGTCCTGTTCTCATATCGGACTGCGGTTCAAGAACCCACCCAGTGCACCCCTGTGGCGCTGCTGTTTGGCCAGGAACTTCGGACACCGGTGGACTTAATCTTTGGACCACCCCCCGAGCCAGACATTGTTGCTGAGCCTGGTCTTGACTATTTTTATAAGTTGGTGTAGAGAATGTGTAATGTGCATGAGGTGGCTCAGCAGGCATTAATGGTGGCAGGAGTGCAGCAGAAGCGGGCCTACGACACGCAGCAGGGGTGAAAATTTTGCTGTTGTGACATCAGTTTGGGTCCACCGGAACCCACCCAGTGCACCCCTGTGGCGCTGCTGTTTGGCCGGGAACTTCGGACATCGGTGGACTTAATCTTTGGACCACCCCCCGAGCCAGACATTGTTGCTGAGCCTGGTCTTGACTATTTTTATAAGTTGGTGTAGAGAATGTGTGATGTGCATGAGGTGGCTCAGCAGGCATTAATGGTGGCAGGAGTGCAGCAGAAGCGGGCCTAAGACACGCAGCAGGGGTGAAAATTTTGCTGCTGTGACATCAGTTTGGGTCCACCGGCTGGTACGGAAGAAGGGGTTGTCTCCCAAGCTGATGAGTCACTGGGTTGGACCCGGCACTGTCTTAGAGCAACTCTCAGATGTAGTCTACTAAGTGAGGATGAACACTGGGCATAAAGCAGTGGTACTCCATCGAGATCGTTTAGTACCATATCAGCCACTGGTAAGAAAGGAAAGCCAGGAAGAGGGGACAAGTTCTGAAGACTCTCAGTCACCACTACCCACAAAAGCTAAACCCAGCCACTCTATAGCAGCCAGAGATGCACCAAGACAATGTGGGGCCAGACAGCACCGGATTTCAGGGCATCTGAAGGACTTTGTCATGGACRGATGGGTGGCCGGGACAGCCAACCCAGCTGGGGGCTGTGTAATGTCCCAGAATGACTGTGTTGGCCACAAAGCATGATGGGTAATTTTGTGGGGTTTTGTGTCCATGTAAATGTTACAATGTTGTCTTCAAAATGTTGTTAGATTTGATATTCTTGTCGAGTTCAATCTGATTACTGTGTTGGAGTTTAACTGTAAAAATTGCACCATGAGTGAAATAAGCTTCCTGGCTGTGTAAGGGGGAGGTATTTTCTGTTAAGGGGTGTGTTCAAGAGAATAATAAAATCTGACGTTGAAGAGACTTGATCCTGTCGTGTTTCCTGCTAGCAACAGTTGCTACAATATTTTACTCACCGAAACGTTTTTATTGTTTAAAACTTTTTTATTGTTTAAAAACTCCATCCTCCTTTTTTTTCCMCAAGAAAAATCTGGCTCCTCTGTCATGCAGGCCCTCATGGTGTTTCGTTTCAACAATAAGTCCTTTTCTATCACCACCATGAAGCTAACACTGAAAGTCCAGTCTGTTCTTTTCTGTATTTTTGTTACAAGTTTTAATTTCCTGTAACTCTGAGAATGTCCGCTTGGCATTTAGCTTGTAAGAAGCTACAGGAATCTAGTTTCCCGGTTCTGGATCGTCTGCTCTCTGATCGGCCAATCAAACTATGAGAAAATGTTGATGCTGTCTGAGGCCAGCTAGCAGGCTCTGGTGTCTTCATCTCAGCACCTGATTGGTCAAAGCAACAGTATCGCTGCCATGTGTTTTAACCTCCACGTGTCTTCACTGCTCGTTCTGAAGGCCTGAGGCAGATTTGTGGACCTTAGCAAAAGATGATAATCGAAATATTATTGGATAAAATCTAAATAAATACAAGCTGCTGGAAGCTGCGCAGCCAGGAGAAAAACTATGAAACGAAGAAAACAGATGTTTAAAAAATAATGTCCTTATAATAATATTAATAACTATTATAATAAATATAAAATATTTTATTATGTAGTGATTCTGATTGTGTTTAGGCCAGCAGAGAAGGCTTTGCTGGCCCTGACAGCACACCACTGCCAGGAGCATATCTAGTCTTCTTTGAAGGAGAACTGGGACAATGCCATCTGGGCCACAAGCCTTAAATGGGTTGAAGGAAATTTTGTGACTGATTAACTGTATTTAGATCCAGTCTTGTATTTCACACTTTGAGCAGTGATATAGTTTAAACAAAGAGAAGAGTCAGTGTTTCTTATCAATTTGTTCCTTCTGTCTATAAAATAAACAAAGTTGAATACATTTTAATGTCTGACGTAAAAGGTACCGCCCCCAGAGGTGTAACCAGGAAGTTAGATGTACATTTTAAGAAGTGGTTTTGTACTGCTATCTCTATGTGTTCTACTCCCAAGTGTTACATAGATAAACAGCAAGCCAAACTCCTTTTCGAGAGCCAGGAAGATGAGCGTGCTTGGTCCTTTATTTTCTTTGTACACAAAGGGTACAAGATGATGGCAATGAATTGGAGTGAAACTACAAAGACACAAAATGTACTCTTATATTTCCAAATTAACATCAGGTAAATAACAACTGTAGAACAACATTATCACATGAAATAATTCAATATCAGATTAGTTCTACCATTTCAACCGCCAATACAGCACCACAACATTCGAGTTGTGGCAGAGTAGGTTCAGGTTTGTGTGCAAGCTTTGCTTTCCCAAGAATGAAACCTACTTGACACTGGCCATCTGRTGTAACCACTTTGAGGTAAGCCACCACTCCTATGGCCCAGCTGGAGGCGTCTGAGAACAAGCACAACTCTGAGTATGTCGTAGAGGACAGAGAGTGTGCTGTGTTTGGACAAGGTAAGTGAAGGCTGCTTAGATCTTGTAGTCCCTCCTTCCAGGTTTTCCAGTCCTTTGACTTGTCTTCTGGGAGTTCCGTGTCCCTATCCTGAACAGTAGCAGAAAGCTAACGCTCGACCCTTAATGGTCACAGGAGTAACTAGCCCCAGTGGGTCGAAGATGCTATTAACAGTTGAAAGCACCCCACGGCGGGTGAATGGTTTCTTGTCAACTGTTACTCTGAATTTGAAAGTATCCAAATCTATGTTCCAACATAACCCAAGGCTTCTTTGCAGAGGGAGAGCTTTTTCACCAAGACACAAGTCCTTTAGGCCTGCAGCCAGGTCTCCTGGACTGAAAGTTTGCCTCACTGCAATGCTGTTTGAGGCAATCTTGTGCAGTTTAAAATTTAATTCATCTAGTGAAGCTTGAGAGCGCTTTGAGCTTCACGGGCCTCTGCTTCAGTCGGGAGGGAAATGAGCCCATCATCCACATAGAAATGTCTCTCAATGAAAAGGCGTGAGTCAGTTCCATACTTGTTTTCGCCTTCTTGGGCAGCCTTTCTAAGCCCATGAACAGCTGCTGCAGAAGGGCTGTTTCCAAACACATGTACTCATTGGCATGCGGTACTCTGTCACCTCCTTAGTCAGATCATTGTCCTTGTGCCAAAGAAACCTGAGATAATTTCTGTGGTCTTCTCTCACCAAGAAAGCACAGAACATTTGTTGGATGTCTGCCGTCAATGCAATAAGTTCTTTCCTGAACCGGATTAGTACCCCCAGCAAGTTGTTTAAATTTGGGCCTGTGAGTAGAACATTGTTTTTTTTTTATCTAAGTATTTTTTTTATTTTTTAACATAATACAAAACAAAAAAAACCCAACAAACTAACAAAAACACTAACACCCGAAATCCCACCCCTCCCACCCCTTCCTATAACGGATCTACTGAAACAACAAAAATTGATCTTGTATTAATACAATTGATATAATAAAATGTTTGTGTACAATGAAACATTATTTAACCTTTACACAAAGTTATCTGCCGAAATTTTTTCTACATAAGATATAAATGGCTGCCAAATGTCAAAAAAATTGTTTACAGATCTTCTAACAGTATATCTAATCTMCTCTAAATGAATGTAAGACATAACTTCTCTTAACCAATGACCATATACTGGAGGATGTGGATCCTTCCAACGAAGAACATTGGGCCTCATGCAAGAACCGTTCGTACGCACAGATTTGTTCTTAAATTGTGCGTATGAGTGATTTAGGAGAATTTGTGGCATTCACCAATGTTTTCGTATTCTAAGATTTTTTTCAGATACGAACAAAATTTACGAGTGGTCCAGACCTGTTGTATATTTTACGAACAGTCAGTCTGCTGTTATCCAGATGGCTTTCTTCATTGATAACCTTATATTTAGTTTAGTTTGAAGATATTTTGAGTTGAAAATAAATTACACTCCATAATTATGTTGGCAATAGGC
>NW_013953224.1:192420-192705 GCF_001266775.1 Austrofundulus limnaeus
AGCTTGACCAGCTTCTACACCATTAAGTTTATAAGAATGGATAACATCATACATGTCCAATTCCCATTTAACAACATCCTGAGTGTATGGGGTTACGCCCTGCACTGCAGCCTGGGCCTCCATTAGAGACCAGGGTCTGAAAACATGCATTATCTCTCCAGGTTTTCCATTTGGATCAGCTACCTGGATGAGGGGTAGGGTTGTATCAGGTAAAACTGGATACAATGCTGTATCTTTTTCCTGTTTTTTCTTTTGGAATCGGGTTTCTACTCCTGAGGCACTCGG
>NW_013953224.1:193705-193931 GCF_001266775.1 Austrofundulus limnaeus
CTTCTATTGGGGTGACGGGCATCAATTCACTTTTTTGAAAGTAAACCTTATACCCAGATATATTTCCAAACTTTTGAAGTAAAAGAAGTAACTAAGGAACACTAGACAAGAGATCTGAGATATAAAGAAGAGTATCGTTAGCATATAAGGAAACTTTATGTTCAGTGCCAAACCGACTGACACCTTTAATCTTAGGGTTGTTCCGTAAAGCCACTGTGAGTGGTTC
>NW_013953224.1:195767-196223 GCF_001266775.1 Austrofundulus limnaeus
ACTGCCCGCAGCGCGCATCTGCGCACGTTCTCGTTTCAAAAGCAGCTGTAACAATGGCAGAGGATAAACCGACCAGTACCTTTCCAGGATCAAATGTTCCTGAAAAACTTCCAATTCCCCGATTGCCTGTTCTGAAACCCAACACAGGGAGACAAAAGAAGACCCCGGAAGAACATAAAGAAAAAAAGAAACAACGGGATAGAGCACGGGCTAAAACTCGAGTAAACATCGGAGCAGCCTACCAGAGGTGGCGAGAGCTTATGGTTCTGAAAGGATTGAAAAGTGATGCAGAGTTAGCAACATTCCTGCTTGACAAGTAAGTGTCTTTGCTTGATTCATTTATTTTAAAAACCTACACAACAAAGATAACGATTTACAGTATCACCAGTGGTAGCGCAAATGCCATTTACTGTAGATGGTAGGCTATAGCAGAGCATGTGACGCTAAATGCTAATG
>NW_013953224.1:196822-197396 GCF_001266775.1 Austrofundulus limnaeus
GCTTGAGCTGCTTAAAGAGTTCTTTTACACAAACCACACACGTAGAGTTTCACTATCTTTGTGGGGACTTTAATTGACTTCCATTCATTTCTTCTGACCTTGTAATGGAAATATTTTTATCTGCTCTTATGTAAGTCAGGTTATGTCAACTGACCCGATGACATCAGGTCGCTGTGTTTGACTCTGTTTTTCTGCTTATCAATAGATATGGAAGTTTTATGACCAGGATAAGATCTGCTAGGAGTAATCACTCTTGTCATTGTAATTTATCACTGTTATTTTTATTTATTTAGACGTCATGATCTGATCAGTAAACAGTATATAAAGTGCCTGTTAGCACAGATTTCAACAGACAGCCTGATGACAGGAAACCTAACCCACAAATGGTGTTTTCCCCTTGTGTGGATCAGGCAAAATGTCCTCATAAAGTTGGTCTAATGTCAAATTAAGTCCTCACAACAATATCAAGACATATACACACACTTACAGCGCCCAGGAAATTTTTTTTCTGACATTGTTTAATGAATCATTTATAAATAATAAACAATTATTCAACACATACAGTGGGTAAAAT
>NW_013953224.1:198396-199403 GCF_001266775.1 Austrofundulus limnaeus
CATCAGAGGAAGAGGAAACCTTTGAATTTGACAGTGATGATGATGAGGAACACATCCCTCTGTGTGTTCGATAAGTTCATAAGCAGAACTTGTCTTTCATGAAAATTATTTTCTTTTCTCATTGCTTTTTCTGTTCAATTAGGCCTGTTGATGCCATTCAGCAGAAGTTGTGTTTAGATGCTCTTCAAGCCATCAGCATGGAGGACACTGTGCATGACATTCTAGACACAGAGTCAATGGAATCTCAACCGGCACCAGAAGTAATTAAAGTCCAGTGTGAGGATGACATCGTTGAACATCTTGCAGCCATAACTTATCACACATGTTTAAAACAACTTGCTGAGTATCTGTTGCTGCCAATCCCCGTGTGCACAGAGAAAGACCCACTGACATTAGTAGAATGTCAGGCCCCTGGACCATTCCAGATCCTTATCAAATCCAGAGGAACGGGTGTCATCATGACATGGGTAAGTTTATTTACTGCTCTGTAGTAACTTCATCATCATAACAGTTAAAATATAATGTTAAATGTTTTTATGAATATGTTTTCCAGATCTGTCGTAACAATCACTGTGTGTGGCAGTGGAACTCACAGCCTTCTTTCAAGTATGGGATGCAAGCTGGGGACTTCCTTTTGGCATCAAACATAATCCTGTCTGGCAACAACTATAACAAAATTGCATTGCTCTTCAAGTTTATGAATATGCGAGTAGTGGATCGGTGTACATTTTTTAAAATACAGGACACATATTGTGTAGATATCATCAAAAAGTTTTGGGACCAAAAAAGAGCTGAAGTTGTTTCCAGACTGCAGTCAAAGGACAATGTTGTAGTACTTGGTGAGTACAATGTTCAGTTATAACACACCAGACAATTTCCACATGCATCTCAGCCAACACTGTCTCCACATTTGAAAAGAAATCTAACTTTCTTTTGCAACTGTTCCTTTTTATAGCTGATGGGCGTATGGACAGTCCTGGGTTTTGTGCTCAGTACTGCACCTACAC
>NW_013953225.1:0-1311 GCF_001266775.1 Austrofundulus limnaeus
CAATAGATTTGTTGCTGCGTAAAGTTGTGCGTAATTTATGGATCAGTGTCAACTGTTCCCAGTCCCACAGCGCGGCAGAAATGCTGCGCTGCGAGTCACTCGTTTCTTCACATCAACTACAACAATAAACATGTTTCTAAGTTCTACCAAAAAAACTGTGTACGCACAATAAAAACACAGGTATCAAACCGTGCGTACGCCTGAATCCACACACATTTGTTTTGAACATCACAATTAACGTGGAACTGAGCACAGGTGATACACCTCCCCTGACACGCCTTCATTAACATATGTTAAACAGATGTTAATTACTTCCTGCACGTGTGAAGGACAAGTTTGTTTGATCCCTGCGCGATCAGAAATGATTTCTAAAGTCTGGAAAAGAATGAATTTAATATAATGTTAGTGACAACAAAAAAAAAACCTGAGTAAGAATGGGAATGAAATACGCTTATCACGCAAAGAATGAGTAATTGTGTGTCGGTGTGTGTGTGCGCGCTCACGCTACTGTGGTGCGCAACTGTCATCCAATCTGAGTGAAAATATTAACTTTGCGCACGAGTTTATTACTATAATTACTGTAAACACAGAGGAACTCAGATGTTTGGCAGAACATAGATATTTGTTTATTTCATAGCTGATATGAAGAAACGAGTCTCTGCGTCTCAGTGGAGAGTTTTCATGTTGGAGAGTCTCCATAAAGGCCGCGCGCACCGCAGCCTTTGTGTGCAGTCTGTTTATCTGTGAAGCTTTTGCTCTCCTACTTACAGCATTTTCACAAGTTGTATAGTGTACTTCCACGTGTCTTTTTGGAGAAATTTACTACACCAAGTATGAAACACCTCCACTGCCGGCGAGGGTGCACGCTCCAAAGCGCGACCATAACTCAGCCTTTAGAATCATATGGATGAGACGATTCCATTGAGCATAACTGCTTTGGGTGGACTGGACTGACACAGTCCTGATCGGTCTGCCAGCTCCCTCTGGAAAGCTCCTGTGGAACCCCTGTTTCATTGCTGCTTCTGCACGTGCACGCGTGGCGCACGGCTCCTGTGGCGCTCCAGAGCGCAGCAGTGCCAAACTGAAAAAGGATTATTCCTGAAAACGGCTGATGAGCCACTCGTCATCATGGATCAGAAAATATTATCTGTTTATAAATAAATGCTCTGAGTGTTCCACTATTTATTATATCCTCCAGTAAGGCTGAATCTGTTCCTGTTATTTTGGCACAACTTTGCGCGTCTTTTATTTAACTGCGTCCCTGTGATGTAATAATTGTTAATCATGTGTGTCTGCTGTGAACAATAATCC
>NW_013953225.1:7187-8515 GCF_001266775.1 Austrofundulus limnaeus
GTGTGCAGGTGGGTTTTCTGGCAGGATATATCAGCACCGATGTGGATCAGCTGCTCGGGACCAAAAAAAAAAAAAAAAAAAAAAAAAAAAAAAAAAGTTCGTCAGCTGGCAGCTTCTGGAGTGATGAAACTAACCGAACAAATTGCCTCTAAATCATCTGGTGAGTTAATTATCTGCTGTGCGCAACGTTCGCTTGCTTTTTAGTAAAAAAATCAAAGCCATTTTCTTTTACTTTATTTCACCCGCCGAGGACAAGCTCCTCCCACACCTCGCTGCTGCCGCTGCTTGTTCTGGTCTGAACACTAGTGCGTTCAGTCTGAACATAGAGCGTCCAGTGAGAGACGTTTTGCGCTTTTTGGCCGCTCAAAACGCGTTTGGTGTGAACGCAGCATTAGGGCATTTTATCCAGTGGCTGCTCTGTAAGGCAGACAGAGGATCCCTGATCTTTGGGGAAATCCAGATTCTTCTCTGCTGTACTTCCTTTCTTTGTATTCCCCTCTAATTTGTTTCCCACATTTACCATGCCTTGTCTTATGCTTTTATAGTTTCATGTTTAAAAGGATGAAAAGATACGTTAAGAGGTAGACCTACTTGTGTTTGTCAGATTGTAGTTCCTCTTACCTGACAACAGGTGTCAGGAAAAGGTTGGAATCCTACATGAATTCACACAACCCCTCGCAAAATGTGTGGAATCACCAGTCTTGGATGAGCACTCATTCAGAGATTTCATTCTGTAAAAAACTCAGATCAAAAACATGATACAATCAAAAGGTCATTCCAAAGTGCAACGAAGAGAAAACATTGGAAGTCAGTGCTACGCTTCCTGCCCCACATACCAGGAAATTTTCATTCATGAAAACGACATGACAAAGTAGCTAAAACTTAGATTTTTACGAGTCCTGAGATTGAAGTCCTGCTCTCAGAGATTTAAAAACAATTAAAATATCTGTTATTTTTAGCAGCGTCAGCTGTGGAATTGAAGGAGCTGCTTTAAAGCCAAGGAATGAATGACTGCTGTTAATGTTGTGTCTCCTGTTAGTCGTAAAGTCACAGAAATAAAACTATAAATCATATTCATCTCTCTCTTACGCTCAGGTTTTCCTTTGGTCAAATATTCTTAATTTAAGTGTAAACAACTGTGTTAAATAATTTTCATATATTCATTAGAGCCACAGCCCAGATCAATGTTCATATTAATATTTTAGTGTTATATAACAGCATTTAAATTATATCATTAGCCTACATTATTACATTTAAAATTGTAATTCCAGTTCAAACAGAATAACCTATTTTCAACATAATTATGGAGTGTGATTTATTTTCAACTC
>NW_013953225.1:8535-10295 GCF_001266775.1 Austrofundulus limnaeus
AAATATAAAGTTATTAGTGGAGAAAACCCATCTGGATAACAGCAGACTGACTGCAGATAAAATATGACAGGTCTGGACCAGTCGTGAATTTTGTTTGTATCTGAAAATAATCTTACGAGAAACTTGGTGAATGCCATTAGTTCTCCTAAATCACTCGTACGCACAACTTAAGAACAAATCTGTGCGTACGAACGGTTCTTGCATGAGGCCCATTGAATCGCATACACCACAAGATGTGTTTGTTGTAGTTTTGTTTTAAAGATCTCCCTTAAACATAATACTGTATGCAGATTTTTCAGTGTTTGTTTTGTTTCTTGTATTTTTCTGTCAATTTAGCAGCTTGTCTGCGAGCAAAAATGAACAAAAGCTGCTGGATCCATAATATTGATTCCAGCACTTTAGTATTCTCATGGTCCAGCGCTAATTTAGCCTCTTCTGTTGCTGTACATTTTCAGTCATCCAGGACATGTGACATGAAAAGAACAAGGACGAAGCAGCTGGACGTCTGTTCTGTAGCTGCAGACACGCAGAGTTCTGTGCTTGAAACTCCCATCAGGTGAGTCAGGTTATAAGACATTAGCAGCTCATTCATAAAGTCACAGGAGAAGCCAGCCAGGCTCTGCTCACATGTACGTGTTCAGAAATGAACCCAGCAGCGCAGAACCAGAAGAGGCGTAGAGAGGAGGAGCAGGATCCATGTGCAGATCTCCTGTGCATGCTTGTGCTGCCTCAGTTTAGCCTAAAGTTTAAAGTGCCTGTGACATCAAACTTTTTTTAATAATACAAATGCATTTTTGGAAAGAAAACACTGAGAACATTTTACAAACTAGTTTTCATGCTGCTGAGATGAACAGCTGTTGAGATATTTGCATGTGAAGTAACAGGAAGTGATGTCACAGGGGACTGTCTGCATGAAAACAGAGCTAAGCTAAAATGTTTAACAGCAACAGACTGTGGAGAGGAATCTGATGTTTTAGATTATTTTGAGTCGCTATCAGACTGAAACAAACAAACAAACAAACAAAAAGTCAGAGTTCAAATCATAATGTTTCAGTGAACAAAGACCAGTGGGTTATTTTTCTTAAAGGAGTTCCCCTTTGATGTCACTTCCTGCTTCCCTTTTGCCAACCCAAGGTCAAAAGAAAATAGATCAGTAAAGTGTCCAAATGGGTAAAATAGTTTTCTTTGACTTTTTGTATCTGAAGGATAAGCATGTCACAGAAACTTTAAAGGCAAGGAGGAAAACACTTAACCTGCACCTTGTTTTTAACTCTATTTTAAATCTTTTTTAACTTTGATTGTTTGTCTTAGTATTTATGTCCTTGTATTTATATGTAGCAGGCACTTGCTATATCATTAATTGCCCATTTGGGACTCATATAAACCTGAACCTGAAAAGCATAAAACAAAACAAATTGAGCAAACAATGAATGCATCTTGTCCCAAGATTTGTTAGTTCTGTAAAACAGCAATAAAAGATGAGGTTAGGGTTAAGGGCAAAAGGATGAATTAACAGATTTTTGTTTCACAAAGCAGAACTAAAATGTAAGACAAAACAGGACACATTAATTAGGAGCAAATAAACAACTGTATTTAAGTAATAGAAAAAAATAATTAAAGTACTTTTAGAACAGAAGCACAAATAAATAAATGAAAAGTAATTATTCTGACAATGAGATTGTTGTGTGCAGGTGCTATGGTTCCCCTAGTTTCCCTTCCATGGTCCGGACCAGGACGTAGAGCTCGGCCAGTCCCACTAC
>NW_013953225.1:11372-16330 GCF_001266775.1 Austrofundulus limnaeus
TTTACAGTCTTTATTTTACAGTTAAAATATATGTTTATTAAATAAAGTCTAATGTTACAACTAATCGGGATCCCTTTAAAATTAGGTTCATTTACTGACCTAGAACAGTCTTTAAATTACAATTTATTTTGTTTTATACACGCAAGAGTTTAGATAAAGTTTAAGTACTTGATAAATAGTTTACTTTTGAATTTGGTTGAGAGATGTTATTTAATTTGGCCACATGGTCAAGTTATTTATAAAGCAGAAGGTGGAAAGGTTTGATCAGGTTTGCATCAAAGTCCCAAAATCATTTTTTCATATTACCATACTTATACAACAAAATATGATAAAGACATAAAAATAAATATTGGCAAATATTGAAAAGTAATACAAAATTGTTTTTAAAAAAGGTGTTTTTTGAGAGTTTTCATGCTAATGCTGTAGAAAAGGCCCTTCATTTCCATTTATGGGCTGTTTGACTACTTTTAGTTCTGCAGAACTAAACCTTTGCAGAGATATTTGTAAATAGGAGATAAAATCTAATAGATTATATGCAATTAGAAATTTAAAGATTAAAAGTTCCCTTACCGATGTAGTCTCAGTGAACAAATACTGACTTCCCATGTAGGAGCAGGCAAAAGCAGCAACGATGGTCACCAAGTAGTTGAAAACCGTCACCATAATTGCTTTTACTGACCGCACTACAGAGGAGGAGGAGTTAGACAATTAGCTTCCTCTTAACAGACATCAAACATCACAGTCACATGGAGCACAGGGGGGACTCACTCACCTCCCTGTCCAAAATCTGCTAATGTCCCACTTCGGCTCATCTCCTGAAGAGAACAATGTTTGTTACTGTTGTAGAAAAATCAGACTCACTGATAAGATGCGGGCTCTCTGAGATGTCCTCATTAGCTGAAACTAAACTGTCCTGCATCGTGCTTATCAAGGTTATAATAGTTTGGGATTTTTCATTATACTTTAGTTTTATTTCGTTGTGACTTTTTTTATTTTAATTCAGTTTTAATTTGTTTTTACAGTGGATTTGCTAGTTTTTATTAATTATTGCATTTTTAATGCTTAGTTTTAGTTTAGTTTAGTTTTTATTAGTTCGAGTATTAGTTATTTTATATCTTATTTACCAATGCATCCTCCAGTTTGTGATGTTCCTGTGAGTTACCATATTTATTCAAGTATAATACGTAAAATTAAATCCATAAAATCGTCCATAAAGTTGGAGGGTAGTACTAAACTCTGACAAATATTTTTACTTATGTATTTTAAAGGCACAGTGTGTAGGATTTTGTCAATTATTTTAGCCAAAATTGAGATAATCACCAATGACAATAATAAAAACACGTCTAATCATTGCAGACAAAGACCTTGTTTTATTATTTTTACCTTATAAAAAGCTGTTTATATCTCCATGGTCGCAGGTCGCCAGTACACGCAGCTGCCATCTTGTCTACAAAGGCTCATGAAGGACAAACTGCGGTGGCGGCGTCAAAAACGGTTTTAGTTGTAATACTATAAATGTAATATTTGTTGACTGTCGGTAGCTACGTTTACATGGACAAAAGTAAATTAAACGGATTAAACGGCCGTTCGGAATAAAAATACATCATGTAAACAGCCCGTTCCGATTGAGCTCGATCCGAATTAATTTTTAATCCGAATGAAGGGTGGGTTATGCCGATTGATAATCGGAATGAGGTTCATGTAAACACTTAATCTGATCATCTTATTCTGATTGTAGAAAACTGACCTGTGCGCATGTCTGCTGACTTTCATTCACCCGGTGGGACAGCAGCGCTCCAGCTGCGCAGCACCGCGCAGAACTTTTCCTCCTCGCTCTCTTAACAGATGAAAATGGAGGCAAACAGCAGACGTTGCTTCGTAAAAAATAAAAAGCACATATTTCTTCATCTGCAGGCTGCAGCTCAACCGAGGAGTAACGRCATCTCTACCGTTATTAAAAGCTGACACGGGTCCGTCCTGAGCGCACAGAGGAGCGTTGTTTACGTTTGTAACACAGAAGTAAAGCTGACAGTTTACAACACTGCACATGTCCGGACTTTTATTCTGAATAAAACTCCGGTGCATGTAAACACTTTTCATGATCGGATTGTGTCCATGTAAACAGTACAGTCAGATTATTTAATCTGAATACATTTCAGTCCGATTAAAATTTTTTTGCATGTAAACATAGCTGGTATAATTTTACTTATTAAAGCTCATAATCTTACCACTTGAAACATCACTAGCCCTGAAGCTGCTGGAAGACATCACGGTTGGAGTTATCAAAGGTTTTTGACCCCTGAGAGACACCGTAGCAACTCCTTTGTGTTTGGGAGCGGGGACAGGGGGTGGGGGGAGGACCAGGGAGGATGATTCAACCAATCAACCACTAGATGTCGCTGAAAGCAACAAATCCTACACACTGTGCCTTTAAATGAAATATCGGCTTCTGAAATGAAATGAGACCACGACGTAAAAAGCAGTTGAATCGAGCTTACTTCTGACACTCCTCCGTGCTGCAGAGCAAGATAATAACAGATCCAGGCAGGTGACATGATGTGGAAAAAGGAGGAAAAAAGTATTCCTGCACCTTAGTAATGATAACGAACTAATGACATTAGTGTGTGACCGAGCCTCTCCTCAAACAACAAACACATGTTCGTCTGTAATGGCTGCCGTCTACCGGTGTTCTGAAAAATTTTGTATCCCTGAAAAAATGTTTCCCCACCAGAGGGGGCGCTCGCGAGTAGGAAKTMATCTGCTTTTCCCCCACAAGATGGCCCAAATCTCATGTGAAGTCTCTGACTTTTGTGTTGGCGCCTCCTGGTGGACTATGTGTAAAATGCCTGAATTCATATGATGCTGCTACAGCTGATATATATTTGTTGTCAAAATACCTTTTAGTACATATGTTGTTAAAATAAAATGAACAGTCCAATGATCATTTTACTGATATGTATAAAGACTGCAAAGGCTGAAAAATCTTGAAGTCTGTATGAAACTGGAGGTAGTTTGAGGATTAAAATTTTTATGCTTTTTAAGCTCAAAAACAGGGGCGTCGTATTATACATGAGATCATATTATACAAGAGATCGTATTATACAAGAGATCGTATTATACATGAGATCATATCATACAAGAGATCGTATTATACATGAGATCATATTATACATGAGATCATATTATACAAGAGATCGTATTATACATGAGATCGTATTATACATGAGATCTTATACATGAGATCATATTATACAAGAGATCGTATTATACATGAGATCATATTATACATGAGATCATATTATACATGAGATTGTATTATACATGAATAAATACAGTAACTAACCAACAGTTATTTGGTCACTAGTTAAAGCAGTCCATTATAGCAACACTTTCCTAATTCTGTAACTCATTTGCAAACAAAGGACTTGGTTGATTATTTTAGGACAATGACAATAGTCCTCTCCAACCCGGTGCTACCTGTTTGTTTTTCACAGGAGCTACTGAGAGAAGCTAGCGTGTCAAGATAGTCATAGTTAGCCATCTTGTTTGAGCTTGATTCATGCAGTTTTTCCCTTGAGAAATATTCCAACTATTTTATCTCCTGTTTCCACTACAAGATTTTTGTGATTTTTCTCACAGTCATATTCAAAGAAATCCCAAAGTGGACTTTGCCGCTTTCTCCCAACTTTTGTTGTCATCATTTAGCAGACGATGCTGAGCAGCAGACTGTAAACAAGTGTTGTTACAAACCACAGCTAATGTGAAACTACTTGATTTGAAATAAATAAATAAAAAGATCTACATGTCTCAAACTAAATTGACAAACACTAAAACTAAGGATATTCTATCTATAATTTCAGTTTTAGTTAGTTTTGTAAAAGGATTATACAATTTTAATAAGTTATCATTTTTTATTTTGTTACAGTTTTTATTTATTTTAGTTTACTAAAATGTTTTTTCAATTTCAGTTTTTGTTATTTAGTTAGTCTTAGTTAACAATAATAATAACCCTGGTGCTCATGTTAGCAGACTGGTGGCCTTGCTATGTCTTACAAATAAAACTTTGTTCAAATGACTGTCTGATAGTCTGGGGTTGGACAATGTCTGTCTCATTCCTGTTCTGCTTTACTTTTTATTTATTATGACTCCGCCCACTGGGACCAGAGACACACTGTTCTCTGTCTGTGTTAGTGCGGTGTCCGTCCATCACAGGTGCTCCTGTGCAGGATAGCTCCTGATTGAAATTACATATTTACTGATAAACAGGCATCATAACTCCATTAGGGTAGTACTGTCTGATTAGATTTCGACATCAAAAGGGTCAAAGGTCAAAATGATGATTGTTAATATAATACTGGCATTTTCTTCTAATTCATCGACAGGACAAATAAAATACAGTCTCTGGTTAAAAAAAGGAAACAAAGTATTATTTTGTATGATACAACCCGAACAGAATTTCATTAACACGCTAAATTTTATTAATTTTACACTCTTGATACTTGTTACAAATAGGTTTATGCAGCAGTAAATATGGTAACTTGTGTTGTGTCACTGTAAATACAGCCTTAGATTGTTCAAAGATAAGTTAATGAAGCTGCTAAAACTGGTAATTTGTCCCATTTCTTTTTACTTCATGTGTAAACTAAATAATCAACCACTAGACAATTATCTTTTGGTTTATACAGTGATCTAAGCAACATACATACTGGTAACAATCAGTCAAACTATTGTTAGCTTATAAGTTACTGTTTTTTTTTCTATTATTGACTCGGTGTTAAACATTCAGAACACTGTTGGTGTTATTAATAAATTGTGACCCATCACATTGAAACGAGGATTAAGTCCAAAACTGAAAGGTGGAGAAATAGGCAGACATAGTGTTTTGATTTAAACGTGTTCAAAAACTGCATTTTGTCAAAATATAATGAATGTATGTGTGTGTGTGTATATATATATAT
>NW_013953225.1:17587-19299 GCF_001266775.1 Austrofundulus limnaeus
TGTTTATATTAACCTTAAAAAATTCTCAATAAATTTACATAAAATTACTGTAAGACTCAGACTAAACAGTAATGTATTATCGTGACAAACAAGACAAATTCAGTCATATCTGAATAAGCTTATGATATCAGAATGATCCAGTTATCAAAATGTAGCTTTTAAAGCCAAAAATCTGAAAATGTGATTAGGTCATTTTGACCAAATTTGATTTAATCCTCATTTCGATATGATGGGTCACATATATGTTTCTTAGTATGTTCCTTTTAATCTATCCTATATTATATTAACGAATCAGACAGTTCACAGTTTCAATAGCTACAATCTGATTCCACTGCCCCGATGCCTTAGTGAACAAATTCCTCAGTCACAAACTTCATCAACAATGTTTCCATTGAGTAAATCTCCAGTACAATGGTTTGGGCAAACATGCTCACGCTAACATCTACACCAAGTTGTGCTTCAAAGGCAGACATGTCTGTGGCCTATCAATGTTTGGCATTGAGTTCCACCTTGTTTACATTGTTAGAACTCAACAAGTTGGGTCTTCCTGTTAACCATGTCATTTTGTTACTACACTGAATAGTTCACAATCAACTAAATTCATTAAGTAAAGAAGCCTCAACATAGAATCAGCATCACAGCTTCAGTTTTTAAAGTATGACCAAAAAAAAAAAAAAAACAACAACAACAGGAAATGACACACTGACCTAAATGTAGTGTGGAGGTTTGTCATTTACCTGCGTGTTAACATTACGAGTCATCCTGTTGTACTCCTCATTTGCAAGTTTGGCTTTGATTTTCCCGAGACGAGCTACAAGCTCAGGATTCTGTGGAAGATAAAGTCCATCACTACGACACAAAACAGCACTTTGTGGACAGTTTTGAAGCTAAATCTTTAAATAATTAAAAAAAAACTAACATTTCTCTAGCAATTCTTACATATAAACAAACATACAGACACAATATAAAATTAAAAATGATGTCTCATTTTTCTAGACCTGACGTGTCTAAAGGTTGACTTTTCATGTAATTAAAGGCATTATAAGAATGTATATCCTATTCTTATTTTCATGCCAAAGTTTTAGACCAAGCTCATCTTATGCTGATAATGGACAAAACTGTACATGTTTTGTTGAAACCTTGGAAATAACTTTATGAACAATCTTGTATATTATTGAAAGAAAAATATTAACCTGCAACCTTATTACATGTTTGTACTAGGGCTGTGCATTGGCAAGAATTTGGCGATACGATACATATCATGACAGAGGGGTCACGATACAATATATCCCGATATATTGCGATATTGTAAGCAAGGCGATATATTGCGATTATTTTGGTCCAAAAATTCTATTAAATAAAAACCTCTTATAGGGGAAAAAAAATGAAAAACCAAACTTCATTGTCTCAGAAAATCCTAATATTACATAGACATACTTTTAGCTATAATATTACATAGACATACTATTTAGCTAGAGATACATTTAGCTGTGTTCTGCTTTGTATGTTTTTTTATTTTATTTGTTTCATATTTCTTATTTCATCCTTGTTTTCAATTATTTGACTAAATTTGCCAATAAATAGTTTGAAAATATTTTTTTTGCAGCTTTTAGTTTTTAATATTAATTTACAATATGGTCACCAAACACCTCAAGAGCTGCCAACTAGCCGTTCATTTTATGTTGTAGTTCAGCCTCTGACCACTAGTTGGC
>NW_013953225.1:20552-23459 GCF_001266775.1 Austrofundulus limnaeus
TTACATTTGGCCGCAGCCCTCAGATAGATTTTCATTTTGGGGAAAAGCTTTGTGCAGCCTTGATATATGTATATAAACTGAAACAGCTGGACTTCATCCTAAATTTAACATCAATTATTTTAATACAACGGTCATTTCTGCAGTTTTTGGGGAGGTCACCTACTAAAAAATGTCCTTACAGAAAATCTAACTGCTCATTTTAAATCAATACTTTTACTTTTAATACTAAAGTACAAAAAATATGAGATACTTTAAGACTTTTACTCAAGTAATATTCCTAAAGGAGACTTTAACTTTTACCAAAGTAATTTTTTGGTAAGATACTTGTACTTTTACTGAAGTATCACTTTCTGGTACTTTATACAACACTGCACAAAATCATCCATTTAATCACAAAACTAGTCACACAACAGTTCATAAAAATATATCATTATTCACCTAAGAAAAGACTATAAAATGTGTGGTGCTTTTAAAAGTCAGTAGTAAACAACCCCAATAAAGTTCTTCATTATAATGAGATGTCCTGCTCTGATTACATGTTAATGACTTCAGCTCTCTGTACAGTCCACCTTGTTGTTCATGTGATATTTTGGTTAAAGACACATGTACACAAAACCATTATCGCCCACTTTTATGTAGTAATAGTAATAAAAAGTACAAGGACTGAACTTACTCTTGGGGGCTTCACAAACTCAGGCAGGTGCAGTAAACTATCCTCCAGAAGCTCATGCAGGTAGAAAGGATGACCTGGATAATACAAGGTAAAGAAAGAGCTGCTCAGTAGATAACAGGACATATTTGTGTGAATGCTGAACCAGCATGTGTGTTTACCATCCAATGATTTCTGCAAACTGGGTACTATTTTAACCATTCAACTTGATCAGGAGATGTTAATTCCACTTCTTCTGGTTCCCACTGCTGCTACTCTGCTAATGCTAAATGAAGTAATGCTAATCACCAGGGCTCTCAAGTCTCACACTGCATTGACCGTGAGACACACACACATTTCAGGACATGCACACGCCACACTTTGCATTTCTCATGCTAAAACACACTCGCACAAATGCGCACACACACTTTTTGGAAAGGAAGGAACTGAGCAGCTCAATGTTTCTCTCTCTGGCTGGACAGACCTGTTCAGATGAAGCGCTCACTTTGTCTAAAAAGATCCATCTCCGCCTATTTTTGTGTTTTTATTCCTGCACACATGCACGCTGCGTTCAGAGCCGAGCGCTCCCGTCAATCACTCGTCCGCGCTGCGTGATGCGAGAAAAAGCTGCAGCAGGTGAGACGAGACCCCAGCTCAGACCAAACTTTTCCACCTGCACAAATTATGTTTTTATCATAGTTTAATAACTCCGTTCTCACGAGGATACGATGAGCGTGCAGCACATCACCTGCAAACAGCTGGATCAGTGTCAGAGCCGTGTTAAATAAAGGGATAACCTGGATATTTTTAAAGCAGGGCTGCAGTCAAAGTTTATAACAAAGACCTCACATGATGTTAGTGCTTGGAGGAAGTTGGTTTTTAACAATATTTTTCTTCTTCTTTTTGCCCCTTTATTTTTCAATAATTGATTTACTTTGATGTTTTTAATGGTTTTTGTTGGTTTTAAGAAATAAATTAATAAACACTCACAGCTACTTCTACCAGTCTACTTCTGAAGCCTCACACAGCCACCCCAGCTGCAAATGACTCTTCTCTTCTATTCCCAGGGAATTCAGGGATTAAAATAATATTTTTAAAACAGCATGGCTTTTATGAGGGGGTCCCTCAGATTTTTCACTCTTGTGGTCTCCAGACCCAACATGTTTGAGAACCCCTTCAGCTTGACCTATAGAATACTCACCAAGTGTTTACTTGTGTAAAAGTCTGTTTAACAGCCTGTTAAAATACACCAGAATGCAGGAAATGGCGTCTAATTCATTCAAAATTTTCTGGGGGAGGACCCCCAGACCCCCCACCAGTGATTTTACACAGTTTTCTCCTATGTTAAATACCATCCAGCCCTGAGGACAACTGTTTGTAAAAGTCAAAATATGCAAATTGGACGATGATGTTATTTAGCAGTTTTTTTAGGCTGAAAGCAACTTTTCTTACTGAGGAGTTGACAACAGTTCAAAACTTGAAAGTCCTGCTAATTACTTTATGTCTATGCTAGTTCTACAAATGCTATTTTAACTTGTGCTACTGCTAGTACTACACACACTAGTTTGAGCATTTTTCTACTTTTACCTTTCTAATCTTTTGTTACTTTTAAATGTACAGCTACCATTTCCAAACGATTTTCCACTTTTAGCTAGTATTTTACTTTTTTAATGAGTGGTTTGCTACTTTTAGGTTTCGATACTACTTTTAGCTAGCTTGTTCTTACATTTGGCTATTTTGATATTTTAACTTTTGGTTAGCAGTGTGCTACAGTTAGCTTTTAGCTTTTTCAATTTACCTTTCACCTGTTTCGCATTTTTCAGCAAATTTCAACAGTCATTCAGAACTCAGCAGTCACAGTGCATTTTCACATAAATGCAATTTCTCAAGTACTTATACTTTTTTCATAAAGTATTTGCTGAGGTGGGTAGAGTACCCAAAAATTGCACTCAAGTAACAGTAGCACTACTTAAAAAGTAGCCACCTAAGAAGTGACAGTGTAAGTAAAGAGTAAAAAAGAGTGAACAAGTATTTGGTAAAAACACTACTCAAGGACTGAGTAACTGATCAAGACATCAATCATTCAATGAAAAATATATCTTCAGATGGAACAAAATATATAGATAATTAGAAATTTAGGTATTTTAAAGATCAAAATGAAAATAATTCATATAAATTACAAAATAACAAATTCATGAAAAATAAACATTTTTTTCAATTTTGTTTCTTTTAATATAAAATTTATGAAACTAACAAAA
>NW_013953225.1:23494-25747 GCF_001266775.1 Austrofundulus limnaeus
TGTGTGTGTGTGTGTGTGTGTGTGTGTGTGTGTGTGTGTGTGTGTGTGTGTGTGTGTGTGTGTTTCTTTTTTTTTGTGAAAACAAGCTTCATTCGGTGAAGTTACTCTGTGGGTAGAAAATCCAGAAATTTTCCTCAAGAGTAGCAATACTTAAATAAAGGTAAAAAGTACAGTATATTAAAAGTACTACTACAGGTACATGTTTTTCAAAAAGTTACTCAAGTAAATCATATGTAAGTGATTAAATGTAACTAGTTACTACCCAACTCTGAGTATTTGTACTACTAAATAATGTTACTGTGACATAAGGTGAAATAGTATCAAGTATGAAGTGGTTTGAGGGCTCCTGGTCTGAATGCTTGTTTTTTCTTTTAAATCCAAAAGAGATCATCGTTTTTAATTAGACCAGGTGAATATATTTATACACTGATATTTATGAACTGTGTGGATTGTGCTTACCTTTGTCCTCAATGTGTTTCTGAAGTTTTCTTGCCGTACTGAAGGACAACAGTGTTGGTTGTGGATTCTCTAAAAACCCTTTCAGTTCCTCTTTCAGTCCTTGTGGCAGAGAGGCGTCCTGGTCCTCCAGCAACTCTGTCACGCGATTCCTGAATTTATCCCCGACAACAAACGACGACGCCATGACTTTTGATTTAGCCGAACAGTTATGTAACTAACTATAAGCGATATAACTGAACAAAAACACCCTTACGTCAAGTTAATCCACACTACCTGCTGAACATAACAAACACCGAAATGTAGGCGGCCATGTTGTTCGTCTTGTGACACGATGTCCCACGTGACCAACTCAAGATAATATTAAAATAACTAAATTGTGTTAAAAAGTCTTGAAAGTCATAATATTTTAATTTTCATACATTATGTACAAAAAAATAGGCATTTATTATTTAGAATAATTGTGCCTCTGCTTTAAGCACTTTTGGTGCATTCAATGTAAACTCGGAAACTGCAACTCCTCACTTTACGTAACCTTTCACGAAACTGTCGTACCGAAGCCGGCGTGTGAGTGCAATACATTAACAATTACATGACACTTTTTATCGTGAGATATTTATATAAATCAGTAAGGTACGGCGAGGTTTAAGAAGAAACCTGTAAGAGTACTTCAGAAGTTGGTGCTGTCCCTATTATACGGAGATTCCCTGAAGGCACCAGCAGCACTCGCGTGTGTGCGTAAAAACGTGCAGCAGTGGAGGTAGGAGAAACGATGGCGGCCTATGCGCTCCGACGAGGCTTTCTGAGTAGTGTTAGCAAATATAGCAGGAAGCACGCTCACAGGATATTGAGCATCAGTGACACCAACAGTGGGTTTGAGGCGTACAAACCACGGTTACAATGCCGAGCCTGCGGGCTGCTCAGCGGGACTCAGCACCGGAGGTTCATGTCGTCACGGTAAGATTGTAGCCAGCGTACTTTATGCTAAAGCTAACGCTAAAGTCAGGACGTAAGCCTTTGGAGATGGCACTGTAAACTGTTTGGGCTCTCTTTCAAAGTATGCGGCTCAAGTCAACACGGTGGCCTTGTCATGGTGTATTTTCCCATGTGTGGCACTCCTCAGGCGGACATGGTTTCCCGTCGTCGTGGACCTCAGCTAACCTTTAGGAACATCTTGACAGCCTAAAATCCTCCCAACCTGCTCAGACACATGTTATACTTTAATCACGTACAACTTATGGGTTTCTAAGAGCTGTATGTAACAAAGGTTATTTACAACGAAAGAGTTCGTAAATAACTTTACAAGTAAAATAGGTAAACTTGGTATTCTAAAACTCAAAGGTTTGGTATAATGCTCAGAGTTTGTATTAGTTAATGGAAAAATTCCACAGAAATCTGTGTAATTCTTACATTTATTTAAGGAAAATACATGCCTGTGTTGTGACATTTGTATAATGTCAGGAAACTTTCAGCTAACAGTCATAGTGGTAAAAAAGCTTGGTGGTCAGCATGGTGTCCTCAGAGGTTCCTGGGTTCAGATGTTCTCCTTGTGCTTGTGTGAGTTTTCTCTGGGTTCTGGTTTCCTCCCATGGTCCAAAACATGATGTTAGACTGCCTTCAGGCCCAGGCCTCCTGAGCACCAGACACCTGTGATTAGAGCTGCAACGATTAATCGATTATTAAAATAATTGATGACTAATTTAATTATCGATTAATCGTTTCCTTTTTTTGTTCTTTACTTTGTTTTTCTCTCCAAACTGCTTTGACACCTTCCACTGCCACATCTACCTTTCTGTC
>NW_013953225.1:28272-30822 GCF_001266775.1 Austrofundulus limnaeus
CACTTACATATTATGCTTTTATAATTATTAATTGTAAAATGGTCACCAGGCAATATTATCGCTTATCGCAATAATTTGTGAGACAATTAATCACCCAGCAAAATTTGTTATCGTGACAGGCCTACTCAGAATGATTTTTCATTTTGTTCTCAGCTGTTTCTCCACAGTGTATTTGGTTACAGAGGTATCGTCTTGTTTCCTTGGCACGCCCGTCTCTATGACCGAGACATCACCCCACCTGTGTCCGACAGGTAAACTGTTACAACCCACGGTGCCCGAAAGCTCCACTCTATTTACCATTTTGTGGTTTTGTGTTGTGATTTTGAAATAAATCAATGTTTTCTCCTCGTTTAGCAAATCTGAGCCTCTTATAACCCACGGCTCCAAGGAGGTCAAAGGAAAAACTCACACCTACTACCAGGTCCTGATCGACACCAGAGACTGTCCGCACATAGTGAGTTATGTTTTTATATTTGATCCTTTCAAAACATTAGCAGTTAGCTGAATGAAGAGGGTTTTTTTGTTTTAATTTGGTTTTAATGAACAACTTCTTTTTTCTATTTAAATTTAGCCTATTTAAATGTACTCAGGAGTTTTGACCTGTAAAACTTTTCAAATTAACAAAAATCTTATTAAATTACTTTACACCTTTTAGGCTTTACAATAAATACAAAATATTAGGTTTGCATGAGCAGTTAGTGCAATAATAATATAGAAAAGACGTTGGATTTCAAATAATCTGTTTTTTTTTTAAAGTTTACAAATCTGTGTACAGCGATGTATATGTTATTGCTATAATTTCTCTTACAATTTTTATTGTATCTATATTCAATATTCTGTTTAAGAAATTGTTCACATTTTAAGTTTTGTTTCTTTTACACCATTTGGAGATCTGTCCTTTTTTAAAATAAATTTAACACATTTTCTTTTTAATCACCTTACATCACAACAACTCCTTTTCTCCTTTCTTTTAGGTTGCATTCACACTGCAGACAAATGTGGCCCAGATCAGATTTGTAGCCCTTATTCAATGTATCAGATGTTTTATAAAGTGAATCTGAACTAAGCATAATATAAATTTAGCCCACTTTAACCAAAACACTGCAGCTTTAAAACGTAGACTAATTTTTAATTAATGCTAAACTGCCTTCATATATTTTTTAAGATTTGAGAACCTGCAAAAGATGCCTTTACTTTTTATGTATTTTTCTGAACTTTTCATTAAATGCAGCCTGCATTACTATTTTTGCACATTGGCAGTATTCACAATTAATGTGATTGTGTGTTTTTTTTAATCTTTAAGACAGTGAAAACGAGAGCTTACTTCTCTGCACCTGTCGGTCAGCTCGTGCTGCAGGAGATCTGTCTGCTGTGATGCCTGAATTAGTTGACAAATTATTAAAATCTTATTAAAGTCGACGTTAAAGTATCACATCAACATTTAAGATAACTGTGCAACAAAAATGGTAATAAAACAAATAAAAATTAAACTAATAAGTACTTTTTTTCAAGGCTAAAAAGAGTCGTGCAGCTCTAGAGCGGCGGGTTGTAGACCTCTGTTCTATTAAAAATAAATAAAACTCCTTGTAACAGTGATTTCTGTCTGGTTTACCTCAGTGAAACACTCCTCATTTCAACAGGGCGGTCCTCACCGCCGCTGCACCTGTGATGATCTGGGCTCGCAGTTTTAATAAATCACACGCAGCAAGCCAACTTTTACCACCATTTCCTTTTTTATTTGCTCATGGTGTTTATAATGGTTTTCTGCCATCTTGATAAATGAAGGCACTGACAGACTTAAACACAATGTGTTCACAGTTAGTAGAAATGTTGTTTTTTCACATGTGTAATCTAAAGTTAATTAGTTTGTTATTCTTCAGACATGTGATTGAGTTGTGCTTTTTAGTCTCAGAGGTCTCAGACAGAAGCAGTCACATTTCTGGCCAACCATGATGACAGCAGAGCCCTCTACGCCATCCCAGGTATAAATACACCTGGTCAGAGTGTTCTTGTCTCTATGAAAGTTTTTAACATTTTAAATGTTTTCTGTACATTTCTGCTTGATAGTGTTTAAGTTATGAAAACAAAAGTCTGTGTTCATGTGGTTAAGGCTTTTATTATGTAAATCTGTTCCTTTATACATCAGCCCAAGTTAAATGGTAGGGCCGCAGCTAATTTTGATAGGTGATTAATCCGTTCAATATTTTTCTATTATTTAATTAACTTTTAAGAAAATTTCTACCTTGATTATTGAGATGCATCAGGACAAGTTCCTATAGAAAATTAAAATAATGAGCCATGAAACATAGGAATTTGAAACTTAAGTTTAATAGCTTAATCAGATATCAAAAGGAAAAAAATTGTATAGGTCCTCTGGACGGGTTCTTCTTTAATGAAACGTTTCGTCTCTCTTCCAAGAGACTTCTTCAGTCTGAGAGTTTCAGGCTAAATTCAGGCTTTTGAATCTCTCAGCAGCAGAACCACACTTTCCACAGAACAAGTGTGCCAGCTCCTCAAACTGTGCCTGGAATCAACCTACTTCACTTACGG
>NW_013953225.1:31826-33256 GCF_001266775.1 Austrofundulus limnaeus
CCGTAAGTGAAGTAGGTTGATTCCAGGCACAGTTTGAGGAGCTGGCACACTTGTTCTGTGGAAAGTGTGGTTCTGCTGCTGAGAGATTCAAAAGCCTGAATTTAGCCTGAAACTCTCAGACTGAAGAAGTCTCTTGGAAGAGAGACGAAACGTTTCATTAAAGAAGAACCCGTCCAGAGGACCTATACAATTTTTTTCCTTTTGATTTTTTACCTGGATTACTGAGATGCATCAGGACACTTAATCAGATATATTTTTAACATTAATAGATGTGATCAACAAGCTAAAGGCAGTGTTCTGTTTCACAGTTTATCACAGACCATACACTGCCTCATGTCATTAAACCACTTTACTACTGTTACTTTTTCCCTGCTTTGGCACACCTGACTGAGATGATTGAGTTATTGACAGGCTTCTGCTAATCTTCATGAGTCTGAGTAGATAATTTAATTACTTGAACCAGGTGTGTTGAAACAGAAAAGCATCTAAAACATACAGGACAGTGGGTCACGAACAAGACCTCTGACTTAACTGATGAGATACCTAACAGTTGAACTATGGATGTGCTCCAAACATAGATTATCTAATGTTAATTGGAGGAGGTTTACTATTCAGAATAAAGATTGTGATAAAAAAAAAAAAAGACGAGAGAGAATGCTATTACTATAATTTGGTGATTAAATATGACACTTAGCACGTTAGTTAATCAGGGCTCTAGAGTGCGACCAATTTGGTCGCAAATGCGACCTGATTTCCTAACAGTGCGACTGAAAAAAAAATGTCCGGTCGCATCGTTCGAGGGGGAGCGGTCGCCCACTGAAAAAAAAAGTTTCCATGTTCCATTAAAAATTATCCAGCAGTATTAATGGTCGCCCACCGACAGTCTCATCTCTCCTAATAACACTGCACTCTGCTCGCGGCTCTGCTCCACACCTCCCGCACACACACATTTGTTGTTCTATCCTCATGGGGACTTTGCATTGGCGTCCATTCATTTCCCCATCGATTCTATAGCCAAACATAAACTCCCAGGTACGATACACACCTGACCCAAAACCTAACCTCACCTGGCTGTGTATACTGGGGAAATGGTCAATAATTGTACCCACCATGAAGCAAAAATCTGTACACGCGTACACGCATAGCGAAACAACAGTAGTTTTTTTTAACCCAGATCTGAGTCTAAAAACAGTTCTTTCTTGTTAGCTGGAGATGAAAATAAGATGTGGACGGTTGCTCGCTCTTAAGTCCATCTTGTTAATTTAACAGTCGGGGTCTGAGCGCTGCAGATCATTTCAGCAGGACGAGGAAGCTCCCGTTTATGGCAGGCCGCTTTTGCACTTAATCGACTTCACCACAGTTACATTCCAAGTATCTGAAATAGGTTCTTCTGGGTCTCAGGAAAATAAAAACTAGACATAGTATATATT
>NW_013953225.1:33688-44724 GCF_001266775.1 Austrofundulus limnaeus
AGTTGTCCATCTGAGGGGCAGGTGTGTAAAAGAAATTTAACCATGAAATGTTTAAGATTTTTATAAGACGTTCAGCTCTTAAACATTTGCACTTAGAATTTTATAGAATCACTTTAAATACTTTTCAGTAAGTTATAGATCTTGTACAGTTCTGGTTCAAATAAAGAACTTCATGTTTACTGGATTGTTAACTAATTATTTTCGAAAATAACCTGTAAAACTCTGATGTTAGGCGATGTGGTTGAAAATTTGGGTGCACCTAACTTTTGTGCTGGTGCGCCTAAGAAAAAAATGTTAGGTGCACCAGTGCAACCAGTGCAAAAAGTTAGTCTGGAGCCCTATTAATGTTAACTGAAAGTGTCCACTTCCAACACGCACTGTTTTCTGACAAATTATAGACAGTTGGCTACATCATGATGTGATCAGTCACTGAAAAGTCAAATGGAAGGACACTTCTACTTCAGTCTGCATTTTACTTTCGGTGAAATGTTGCCATACTTTTTAACAAGTTTTGACATTTATTTATACGAAAATTACCGGCGATAATTTCTTAACACGCGTTAACGCAGTTTCTTTATATTTCTCCGTCTGATCTCTGTTCTCTGTGCTGCCTGTGAAGACGCACACACACAGACACACACAAACCCAGTGGTCCCTGCAGGGTGGCAGGATCTTGATCACTATTGGCTTTAGATAGCCTTTATCCCGTGTCTCATCCAATGAGAGGCTTTGTTGTGGAGCGTGGCAGCCACTCACATGAACCCGAGCCACAGTCAGGGAGGAAACATGCCTGAAGCCGCCGGATTCTTCAGGGCATCTTTTATTTTAAAACTTTTCCCAACGGTAGGCTGGGAGGAAGTAAAGTTATCTGTAAGCACTGCAACGCTAAACGATCTCACCACCAGAGCCGTTTGAGCCTGAAACATCACTTCAGTTTAAAACCAGGCTAACAGAGGGAGGTTCTGCTGACCAGAGTGTGGGAGAAAAAAGAAAAAAGTCAGACTGGCTTGATTTGCCTTATTTGTTGAAAGGTTTTGAAAATGCATTGCCCCTTTTTATTTAAACAATACCTAAAATGCTCTAAACATATTGGAGTCATTTAAATTGTGTGCAGAATAATGAAATTAAACCAAGAATTCAAGGATTTTTTTGTCATTCCAAATGAGTATTATGAGGAATGGAAGATAGATGAGGCCCCTGTTCGGAAAAAATACAATAAGCAATAAGAAGTTAAAATGAAAAACAAAAGAAAAACTGTACATAGTGTGTCACACATGTGTTGCAACATACAACATACACATTCAGCCATAGCAGAGTGATAGTTTAAAAAAAACTAACAGTTGAGAACAGTCATGATTATTTGCAAAAATATCTTGAGATTAATCGCGATTAAAAAATTTTAATCAATGCCCATCACTTACATTTATTTATTTATTTGTTAATTGTTTAGGGGTGCAACAATACATTGAATCATTCTGAAGAAATTATTGGTATCTGCTTATATACTGATCTTAATTACACTACACATGGTATAGTCTTATTAGGAGAACTGTAATAATTATGTCATGTATGGAACAATACAGATTTTTAACATTTATTTTATCAACTTGTCTTCTGAAGATGCTCTGTGTTGAAGGATCAGTGGATCTGTGTTTGACTACTCCACCTAGGCTGTATTTTTGAGCACAGGTCCACTGAGAAACTTGCTGTTTCAGCAACATTTAATTTAAAAACTGTACTTTTGAGATTAAACCAATGTTCATAATTGATTTCAATAAATTACAAGTTAAGAAGGGAGTGGACTTTTTTTGTATCAAAAAAATATCGAACCGTGAGACTCAAGTATCGAACTGAAACCAATGGTGACTTGTCTGTGTCGTTGTACCCCTATTTTTTACCTGCCATGATCCTCTTTCCATTCCAACATACTGCCTCCTTTTCTATCAAGTTTTCAGGCTGGTACGTTCTTATTAGTAAAGCATGCCACCACATCAGACAATAAAGCAGTTCATGCATTGCATTATAGTTACAAATAAACATTTATTTGGTTAAATAACACAACACATCAACACTGAAAATGTCCACTAATCGTTGCAGCCCAAATAAATAAGGTTGATGATGTGTGTAAACTAGAGCTGCCACAAACGATTATTTTTATAATCCATTAATCACCGATTTATTTATTCGATTAGTCGACTAATCAGATCATACGTTAATTGAATATAAAACATGCAGCTTATCGTGCCAGAATGCAGCTGCTATTATATAACCATGGTTAGATTTTAGCTATATGCTAACTAAAAATAATTGCTGTGGAAGGTAAGTTCTGCTCTGCAGATATTACACAGGTTTCTCTTTCATTTTCTTAAAATGATCCCACACTTTGAGCTCTGTCAGGTAGCCATGATACCAGAGCCTGTCTGTATAATGTCTTGTGACGTCCACGGCCTACCCCAGTTACCACTACTGTGCATGTGTGTCAAGGACAGAAAGGCAGATGTGGCAGTGGAAGGTGTCAAAGCAGTTTGGAGAGTAAAACAAAGTAAAGAACAAAAAATACAAAAAACGATTAATCGATTATTAAATTAGTCATCGATTATTTTAATAATCGATTAGTCGTCGATTAATCGATTAATCGTGGCAGCCCTAGTGTGAACGAGACATATTATTTTATTTTGCTATAGTTCTGTCTCACATATAACATTGGTCCTGTTCTTCTTCCTTTAGGTTTGGACTATGTGAGCCATGAAGACATCCTGCCTTATAACTCTACTGAGCAGATCCCAATTCAACATGAACTCTTTGAGCGCTTCCTCATGTACAACCCTGCAAAATGTAAACTTTATTCTTCGGTCTTTTAGTGCTGCTTTTCTACACAAACCAACACTGCACCAATTCACTGAATTAAATATGCCAGTTTGTTTATCAAATAAGAACATCTAGATCAGATTAAACATTTTCATGAATCACCCTTAATGGTTTAACAAAGCAATTCACAGCAGATGAATATCAAACACAAGAAAAGCAACAAGCGAGCAGTCAAGAACTACATACAAGATGATTTCCTTTTAAGTTGTAAAATAATTAAATGAATGGAGACTCTTTGATGAAAGAACTGAGGATCTGCTTTCTGCTGCTTTTGCACAATGAAAAGTCCTCAGCCAAACAACTTTGTTTAGAGCATTTCAGTATTTCTCCACAGTTTCTCCACCTGCTTTAGCTGGTTTAGTTGCAATTTTTTTAGGTTTAAGTTTATTGTTAGCCAATATTGAACCACACTGAATTTAAGAAAATAAAAAAAGACGGCTGTGTTTTAAGTAAATATTTTTGTTTCGTCTTTCTTTCGACACCAAAGCTCCTCCGTTCACAGCCAGAGACACTCTGAAGGCGTGGCAGGAGAAGAACCACCCCTGGCTGGAGCTGTCAGACGTCCACAGAGAGACCACAGAGAACATTAGAGTCACAGTTATCCCCTTCTACATGGGAATGAGGGTAGGTGAATCTGTTGTTACATTGTCATACACACTGCTTGGTCAAATAAAGGTCACTATCTAATGTTTTGTTGGGCTGCCTTTAGCTTTGATTGTGCTACTGGTTTGCTGTGGCATTGTTTCCATAACCAGGGGCGTCACAGTGGTTCTCAACCTTTTTAGACTTATCCCCCTGAGCTATTTTGTCATACCACAAGTACCTCCTCTGTCAAACGTAATTATGATTTTTTATTTTTACTTTTACTTTTTTATTTAACCCCCTAGAACATTTAATTCTCAGGCATTTTATTCTTTTCAACTTAAACATAAAGATAAATATGTTGCCTTGAAAGTGAATTAAACCAGGTAACGGCAGGTGCAGGAATCAGCAGCATACAAAATACATCAAATACCCCAAATGAGCAAATTCCTTGAGATTTCCCATTTTATACAGGATTCCATTTTATGTCAGTTTTGTGATTCCGTTTGCATTTTCCACATTGTGGAAATTATAGGGCCCTACATATCTCAGTCCTATTTTTATTTTATTTTTTTACACACCTGGGAAATTTTTCCATGTACCCCCTGTAATATGCTTGCATACCCCAAGGGGTACATGTACCCCTGGTTGGGAAACTGATTTATCAGAGTGCAAAGCTTTCATATTGGAAGTTACCGTAGAGATGAAAGTGCAAAAGTATGCACACAGAAATATTCAGAAATATTAAATCATGCACATGCATGTTCCTGTCCTTTCATTCATACTTCCCAATGAACTAGAAACTGAGCGGATGTCAGACTCCATCATGGGGACCATTTTCCAGAAAAACACAGCCTTGTGGGTAGGGATGGGTACCAAATTCGATACTTTTATAAGTACCGACTGAATTCTGTCTGTACTACCGAGAACCTATTCACGTAACATGTTTCGGTACCTAAATGCATCATTATGACCATGTTGGCATAATGGTGGTTTCACACCAAACGCGTTTTGAGCTGCAGGAGCAGCCAGTTCACATGCAAAGTCTATGGCGCCTCTAGGGGTCGTGCGGCGCGCATGCATGAGTTGCGTTGAAAGCAGCCGACGTCAGAGTTCAAAAATCTGAACTTTCGCCGCTCGATACGTCTTGACAACCTATCAGAGACTCATTTTTCCACGTGATAGTTTCCTGAATGTTGCCCACTAAACCAAAACAGATAGACAGGAGAATTTTAGCTGAAATCGACCGTCTGTAGTTGGATTTTCTGGCAGGATATATCAGTACTGATGTGGGTCAGCTGCTCGGGACAAAAAGGGAAAGAAAAAAAAAACGGCGTCAGCTCGCAGCTTCTGGAGTGGCGAAACTAACCGAACAAATCACCTCTAAATCATCTGGTGAATTAATTAACTGCTGTGCACAACGTTCGCTGTCAAAGGTACCCATCCCTACTTGTGGGGACTAAAGCTTGGTTATACTCGACCTGTGCATGTGCAAGACTGATCATTCAGTACTTGAGGCACATCTGGGATTCATTGAACCGTAGTTACAGTCGTAACTTTAGTTTTCTTGTGGCTACACAGTTGTTTAGTCCTAACCCCTTGGCCCTGTGTGTGTGGAAATGCTCTTATTTTGACTATTAAACATAGTCATGGGATTTACTGTTGCTTTTCTATGATTTGATTTAATCAAACTTTTAAGTGACTGATCATGCAAGATTTATTATTCTGATCACATTCCTTCCTCAGTGATGTTTCTCCACTGTCCTTCCAGTTTTAAGTGCTGCGTTGGACCTGATTTCTTTAGTTTCAGCAATCTTAGATGTTTTTTTTTGTGTGTGTGTGTGATGCATGCCAGTAGTTGAACACTTCTGAGCTGATTAACATCTTTTCCACAACCACAGGATGTGTCTTTTAGTATGGTTCTTTGAAATGAGTAGCTGCTCATTGTATCATTTAGGGTTAAACAACTTGTTGCTTGCTGAAACATAATCACCCATGCAGTAATGATCCATTGGGAGGCTCTTAAGTATTTGCTTAGTTGAACCCATGTTGAACCTGCATGTTGAAATGTGGTGACTTTTTTTGTGCCAGGCAGTGTAGGTCGTTATGTTCATATACTTTGTTGCACATGTGTCAGTACAGCGGAGCTATACAAATTTTATTTGTATTTTTATTTATTATTTTATTTTTATTTATATAATGCCAAGTCACAACATACGTTGTCTCAGGGCACTGTACATAAAAAAGAACAATGTAAAGAAAAAAACAGCAGATTGTGTTGAATCACTTCATCACAGTCTCCCATCCTGAGCAAACGGTGGAGAGGAAAAACTCCCTGCTAATCAGGAAGAAACCTCCAGCAGAACCAGGCTCAGGACAGGAGACCATCTGCCTCGACCAGCTGGTTGAGGGACAGGATTGTGAAATGTGCTCAGTTTAGTGTTTTACACATTTGGGCGGCTGTGGTAGAGTGGTTAGGAGAGTCGTCCTGTAACTGGAGGATTGCCAGTATGATCCCCTGTTCCAGCTGTCTCAGTTGTTGTGTCCTTGTGCAGGACACTTCATCCTCCTTGCCACTGATGGTGTTCAGAGTGGTGGTGGTGCATGGCAGTCCCTCTGTCAGTGTGCCCCAGGGCAGCTGTGGCTACAGTGTAGCTTACCCCCTTCAGTGTGTGAATGACTGTAGTGTAAAGCACTTTGGGGTCTGATGGGGCTTGATAAAGTGTTACATAAGTTCAGTCCATTTGAGTTTTTCTGTATAGATTTTTAGTTTTTTTTATTTGGTTTATTTAAAACTTATTTTCATTTTTTTCTCAGGAGGCCCAGAACTCCCACGTTTATTGGGTAAGTAGAATACAGAAAACACATAAAAATAAAAAGGAAATAAACACAACTTAAGCAAGTAGTGTTAACATCTGTGTTTCAGTGGCGCTACTGTATTCGTCTTGAGAATTTGGGTAACGAAGTGGTTCAGCTGAGGGAGAGGCACTGGAGGATCTTCAGCCTGTCTGGGACCCTGGAGACGGTCCGAGGACGAGGCGTTGTAGGCAGGGTAAAACACACAAACACAAGTGCAACAACCCTTTTTTTTTGTGTGTGTTTTACAAAAAATATATATTTACCACACCTTGTGGTGAAGTAGTGTTTAGAGTTCTGGTTCTGTGTGACTGGGCCATTTCAGTCCATTTTGGGTCCCAGCCTGATTGGGCTTACTGTCGCTGCAGAGATAAAAGCACCTGCAGCACAAAGCAGGAGGAAATGAGGACAGGAGAACTTATTTCTAGCAGCAGAGCGAATAGGAAGATGATTATTTGATAGGGATGTCCCAATACCACTTTTTTCACTTCCGATACAATACCGATATTACAGCTTTGAGAATTGTCCGATACCAATATTGACCCGTTACCATAACAGTACAAGTCACACACTTTTACCTATTTTGTAATGAAAAAATCTTAGAAAAGTCTTGATCAGGTCAAACAGTGAAAAGAGTAGATATGAGAAAAATTTACCCATTTATTTTTAACCAATGGATGACACATTTTAAACTGAAGAACATTGTACAATTTAATAAAATAGATACAATTAATTAGAAGACCCTGAAAAATAAAACATAATAAAAACAAAATGTACTTTTAAAGTATAAAATAACAATTCAAAATCACTTTGGTTATTGTTTTACTACCTGTCAGCCTGGTGCTGCTTTATGGTGGAAAAAACTGAAGGTGGGGACAAAACAAAAGCCCACATTATTGTCTGTTCAAAGTTAAGAGTCCACAGCTCCTATTTTACTGACTGTAACTAAAACAACATGATCATTGCACTTAATCTTCACTCAAACAAGTGTGTAAACAGATTAAACATCACTCTAATAACGAGCAAAAAATCAATAGTAAGAATTAGTCAGTTATTTAAATTGATAGCTACCTTTCTTACTGCTGTATTTTCTGAGCATCATGTGGAGATCAGCCTCTCTCTCCTGCAGGGAGCAGTTTTTATCACTGCTCTCGTCATGTCGCTCGTATTCCAAAACAAACGCTGCGCTCTCCTTTCTTCTGTCAATCAATCCCAGAGCTAATCCATGGGATGTCAAAACTGTAAGCGTGCTGTCCTCGCTTCTGMCAGCTYAGAACCACCGACCGGACCAGAGAGGAGGTTCTGAAACAGCRCRRCTGTGTGCGGTCACTGGACCGAGGCTGAACGAACCGAGCCGAAACACAAAGCTGCTGCCAGGGTGGAGAGTAGTTGTAGCTCTGGTTTAAAACGTTCACGGTTCTGTGTTCCCCCTCGGAAAACTTGTGCGTGACAACTTTGCACTTAGCTTCAACTCTGTTTCTGATGAAAATAGAAAGTTCTGCCGACATTCTTGCTAACTTGTTAGCACAGCATGTTGTTGTGATCACGTGAGCGCTGCATGCTGGATCCAAGCTCTGCTGGATAGAATCACTGGAGCGGAGTCAGTGAACTGCTGGATTGAACTGCTAATATCGGAGCGCTTATATCGGACATTTTTTATGCAGACTGATAAAATCCGATACTCATTTTTTGGCTGATATCGGACCGATATCAATATCGTATCGGGACACCCCTATTATTTGATGTTATTTATTGTTTTTTAACGTCCTGTTAAATAAATTTGAAACTGTTTTTGAAAAACTCCATAAAACTTGGAAAACATCTGTGAGATTGCTCTATACATCCTTACACACATTCACCTGCCCAAATTTGCCTTTTACGTGCCCCGGGCAGTTGGGTAGTAATATTTGTTAAGCCCTGCCCCTTTTTAAAGTGACTTTCCTCCTGATTCAACTCAGTAATGAAGATGGCTGCAGAAGAATGTCATAAACAGCCTGAGGCTGTCCTTACAAACTGAAGCCTCTTAAGACATTTGACCGTGACGTATTTAATGTGTGACGGACGTCTGCCTCGTATCAAACAAAACAAACTGATCTCAAGAATTTGACATCAGCCAATCTACCATCTGGAAAATAGTTTACAAGTAGAGGACATTCAAAACAACTGCAACCATGCCCAGGTCTGTCCGTCCAAACAAGTTCACCACAGAGCAGACCGTAAGAAGTTAAAATAAGTCATAATAAAACCTAAAACTGCAGGACCCACAGCAGCCTCTTGTTACTGTCGATATGAAACTGCATGACTCATCTATCAGAAAGACATGTTTAATTTGCATGGGAGGTGTACAAGTATGAAACCTTTGCTCTTTATGAAAAACATTAAAGGCAGACTGAAGTTTGTCAGGGAGAACACAAAGACTACGACTTCTGGAATAATTTTATGTGGACATATGAGTCTAAAATTGTTGTACCTGCAAGAAAACCCTCAAACATCTGACAGCTGAACCAATTCTGTGTTGATGAGTGAGGCAAACCTTCAGAGTGATGTCAGAGATGAGCAACACTGTTAGAGGGTAGGGTGTCCTAACATTTCCTCCACTATAATCTGCTTTTTTCTTCATATCTTTTGCTTCATGAGTAAAACAATGTCAATTTTTGTTGTTTAATTGCAATTAATTCCCTTTTTTCCCAGGAATAAACAAAAACAAGATTGGACATTAATATGTGAACATTTCTTAATAAATTAAGGCCTATTTAATCTTATTTTTTCACACGACTGTAACTCCTCACAATGACTTTGTGGCCTTGCTCACAGCTAACGTAACATTCTCCTCTCAGTTGTCTTTATTCTGACTGAACACATCGAGGAGAAATGAGGAGTACTTGTTGTCAGTGTTTGACAGTGTAACAGCAGTTTTTCTCTTATTAAAGGAGCCAGTGCTATCTAAGGAACAACCAGCCTTCCAGTACAGCAGCCATGTGTCTCTACAAGCCCCCAGTGGTCACATGTGGTGAGTTCACTATCACACATCCCACTCAAAGTTTGTTTTGTGCATGAAGTTGATGAGTTCCTGCTAACATTCACCTATACCAGTTTAAAGAGCCTGTGACATGTCCATCCATCAAACACACAAAGTCAAAGAAAACACATTTTTATATAAGAGACCTTGCATAAAACGTGATTTTTACCCATTTTGTCACATAACTGTTACATTTTCGTTTGAACTTGGCTCAGCCAAAGTGAAACAGGAAGTGACATCAAAGGGAAACTCTATAAGAAAGACAACTCTGTAATCTTTGTTTATTAAAACAATATTATCTGAACTCTGACTCTTTATCTCTCTGACTCAAAATAATGTAAAGAAACATCAGATTCTTCTCTACAGTCTGGGTTGTAACAACGCTCTGTTTACATTCAGACATTCCCCTGTGACATCACTTCCTGTTGCTTCACATGCAAATATCTCAACTGTTCGTCTCAGCAGAGGGAAATCGTTTGTGCAATATGCTAATAATGTTATCTTTCCAATAAAGCCTTTCTGTTTAATTAAAAATTTCATGTCACAGCCACTTGAAACTTAAGTCATGTGTTTGAAACTCTTCACATGTTGTAGTCAGTCACTCAGCCTTGTCTTTGTGCAGGGGAACGTTTCGTATTGAAAGATCTGATGGCTCGCACTTTGATGTCCGCATCCCTCCTTTCTCCCTGGAAAGCAACAAAGACGACAAGGCGCCCCCTGCTGGCTACACGTTTTAACAGCGAGTTCTGTCAACGAAGCCTCGGACACCTTCCCAGTCCTGATCAAGTTATTTACAGTGTCTCCTGTCACATTACGCTGAGGGAAGATGTAAGGGTGGTCTAGATGATCCAGATGCTGTTCCACCTAGCTTTTCTTCTGTTTGAACGCACCGAACAGTCTGTGTTGGATGTAAATGACAGTAGAAGCTCTGCTGCACGGACGTGTACAGTGAAACGTAAGATCAAACTGATGCTGCCAAATTGAACAGGATGGATTCAGACGAGCAGTGAAATGTTGGGCAGGAGGTTTCACAAAGGTGTTGAGTTTTAAATCAGAGCCTCTTGTCTTCAAAACAGTTTTTTAATTGATGCCCAAAACCCATATAAGCTTAGAGTTTATAGCAACATATCAGCCCCTTTGCTCTGAACCTCTTCTTGTCCTGCTTTATAAACAACTTGAATACACCTCAGTTATGTTTGTTCACTGGAAGTCATGTGGAATGGGGAGAAGACTGGTTTTCAGTGCAGTGAACCACACTTTGGGACTAAATAGACTTAATGTTTAAATAATGTAAAATCTCTGTAAATCAGAATGATACAAATCATAATTCAAAGAATAATAATAAATTATTCTTGAGCAGAATCTGTGACAGCTTTCATCTGTGAAGAAAGGTTTTTAACTTTTCACACATCAGTTCTGTTTTATCAGGAAAAAGAAATCCTTATGAAAACTACATTTATTTTTGTTTTAAAGGGATCCCAGATTAGTTGTAACATTAGACTTTATTTAATAAACATATGTGAGCCATCACATCGAAACGAGGATCAAGTCCAAAAGTGGGAAATGGAGAAATAGACAAATATAGTGTTTTGACTAAAATGTTAACAAAAATGGCATTTTGTCAAAATATAATGAATAAAAGCCTTATTAATGTATCATTGAATGAACTGTCTGAAATATATGGAGAAATAGGCAAATATAGTGTTTTGAC
>NW_013953225.1:47335-49776 GCF_001266775.1 Austrofundulus limnaeus
TAGTGGAGTAGATTTGACCATGAGTATCAATACTTTTACTCAAGTACTAGAGTTGAGTACTTTGTCCACCACTGCCAACAACTATGCCACGTTCAAAGGCACTCAAATCACCTTTCTTCCCCATACTGATGCTCGGTTTGAACTGCAGGAGATTGTCTTGACCATGTCTACATGCCTAAATGCACTGAGTTGCCACCATGTGATTGGCTGATTAGAAATTAAGTGTTAACGAGCAGTTGGACAGGTGTACCTAATAAAGTGGCCGGTGAGTGTATATTGTCCACCTTATAATCTGTGTAAAGTAAAATAGGATGCTTTGAGTGGTTTTTGTTCCCAGGAGGGGAGTAGGCATTATGTGTGGCAAAAAAAAGCGCAACTTGGTGTCATTACCATGTACCAATGTAAAAAAAATAAATAACGCAAGACTTTCAAGATGGCGGTATAATATCTTCAAATTCATCCTTTCTGAATATGTAGAATCTCTAAAGGTCAGAATAATTCTACAGCTGAAGGGAAAGGTGCTTTATAACAAGATGTTGGAGATCTTGTGTTAAAAGTTTTTTCATTTTCCACTCAGTAACTAAAGTTTATCTGTTCCAATCTCTTTAAATCCTGAAACTGAAGTTATCCTGCTGCACACTAAACATTCAAATAATCCCACTCTGTCGTGTTGAAGGATTTTCAGGACCTTTTCCACAGTGTAACGCTGCCACCCACAGGTTTATGCTGCGTATTGATGATGCTTAAAATGCTCACAAACAACTGATATAGTTGCATCAGTGGACAAAAATATCTGAGCATTAAGTAATAACTTCCAAGCTATAAGAACCACTCAAATATACATACTGTATTGTCTAAATTACGAGCCATATAATGAAAGACATTTGTAAACATTGCGACTTTCATTTTAAACTGGAGCATCAATAAATCAACATTTTGTTCTGTAGTCCTGATAGCCCATCATGTTCTTTTGTCATTTATAGTGTTTTTTTTAAACTACATGCTTTTGTTCTCAGAAAGCTGTTATAAAATGAAGCCATCCCATCTAGAGATGAACCTGAAATGTCTTCAACAGTTTTCAGACTACAACAGCTGCCTGAAGTATGTGGGACTTTTTGAGGTTTGATTTAGTTTTCATGCTGAAGTCCATCAGAAAAACAAATAAAAGATGTCCTCTGTGATTCTGTCACCAGGATTAAAGTAACCTCTAGCAGCCAGAGAGCTACACTCACTGCCAGCCTACAGTCTCCTGCCTACAGCAGGGCCATGGTCTTTAAATAAAAACTGCTCAGCACAGAGGTGAAGTGGTGTCATAAGGAAAGACAGGAGACTTTTTGTAAGTTTTTGGCTGTTTGACTTTGCAAAGTAAGAGATGCAGATAATGCATCTCCCTCAGTGGGAAGAAACCAGTACTATTGCTTGAGTAAGGCATTTGAAGCAACTATGAAATACTGTAAATAGAGATGTAATTAAAGGCTAATTAAACTTCAAAAACTGATCCGAGTTGGTATTTATTGCACATTGTTGTACATGAACAAGGTTTTTCATAGACAACAGGCTGAGTTCTCATTTAATTTCATTTATTTAAAAGGACTGCATATTATTCAGATGTTAAAATTAATCTGTTCAAAGCAGGTAAAAACTTTTAAAAGACAAGTGCACAAAATCAGTACGACTCATAAAACAGTCCCCAGGGCAGCTGTGGCTACACTGTAGCTTACCACCATCAGTCTGTTTACCACTTACACATGAACACAGCCTTGAGCCCTCTGCGGGCTGGATAAAGTATTTTGGTTTTCTCCATTGTTTACACACATTTTCTGGTACTTGAGACAAAATGAGCACATGTAACCTCAAATTTCAGGTCTAAAACACACTTTTTTTTTTTTTTCAAAAGACCACATTCTCTGCATTTTGGCTCATTTTTCATGAAGAAAACCTGTTGTCACAAAGAACACACTGTCATTCAAAACTCTAAAATTAACTCCTGCTACACACTGACTCATCACATGGACAAACACCTGCCCCACAGATTTACAGTTAACAATCAGAACTTTAGCTTGAGAGTGAGAGGAAGAAGAGGACCATCTGATGACACCAGAGCCACTTTGGTTGACCATGTAGTCATAGCATATATATATATGTTTATATTTATTTACAGTATTTTTACTTAACAAAATTCAGTTGTTTTAAATGTCATTTTGGAAAATATACCGGTCCTCAAAAAATTTGCATTTTTCATTCGACCAATAAAAGAAAAGTGTTTTTAATACAAAAAAAGTCAACCTTCAAATAATTATGTTCAGTTCTGCACTCAATACTTGGTCGGGAATCCTTTTGCAGAAATGACTGCTTCAATGCGACGTGGCATGGAGGCAATCAGCCTGTGGCACTGCTGAGGTGTTATGGAGGCCCAGGATGCTTCGATAGTGGCCTTAAGC
>NW_013953225.1:52515-55212 GCF_001266775.1 Austrofundulus limnaeus
GTTTAGTTGTTTAAGCGAGTTGAGAACTCCGCAGCTCAGCAGCTCATGCGTGTGTCCGCTGGGCCGTAACAGTTTTTAAAAGTTGGTAATATCAGTTGTCCTTTTGTAACAGATCTAGTTGAATGACCACTTCCAGAATTTGATTTGGGCAGCAATGTACAGAGAGTTCCATAATTGGCACCTTGGAAGATCTGAAAATATAAATTAATACCACTATACAAAATTCTTAGAGAAGACTTTAACTTTTCTACTACACTGCATTTGTGAGGTCACTTACTGATGTTGGACAGAAGGCCTGGCTCTCAGTCTCCGCTCTAATTCATCCCAAAAGTGTTCTATCAGGTTGAGGTCAGGACTCTGACATCCATGTCTTTATGGACCTTTGTGCACTGGTGCAGTCATTTAGGTGGGTGAGCAAATACTTTGGGCAATATAGTGTACTTGTACTTTTAATCAAGTATCACTTTGTGGTGCTTTATACAACACTCTACACTCCAAGATGATAATAACATCTTCAAGTTTTAGGATTGAAGAAAAGGCCTTCTTGAATTCCTGATGTTACGTCGCCTGGCTTGGTCTAGGAATTTAAAGGGACTAACATAAATCTAGACAATGAAGGAGGAGTCAAAATGGCATTTAAGATGTTTATTTTCTGCCATGTTTTAAGTTTCTTTTCTATAAAGACTGATTAAAAGACTTCAGGGAGAGCTCAGGCCAAAATAACAAATAAAACAACCCTAAAATAAAAATAAAATTTAAACTTACCTAACCCCAATGAAAATAAAATATACAAACCTAAAATAACCTTACCTAACTAAAAAGCACATAAACAGGTGAGAACTAAGGTTAAACAAAAGGCAGCTCTCCCCTACAAAATCAGCCTGACCAAGTTTACATTAGTTTGTAAAATAACGAACCCTTAGCTGACACAACAATCAGTGGTGTATGGCAGTGAAGTGGCCCATAAACCCAGGAGTGCAGCTTCACAGCCATTAAATAGGGCCCAGCTGATTTGACTGGCTTGAGACCCAAGGAGCAGCACCCAATCACAGGAGAGGAGGCGGAGCCTAAAAGAACACACAAGGCATTACTTCAATGGAAAGACAAACATCCACATTGGGGATGTAACACCTGACCTCAACCCCAGTATTTTAGTGCTGATTGTGGTTTTAGTGTTGCTGCACTCAGATCAGCCACTAGGGGGCAGCAGTCCCCTCACTGTGCATCATGCTCAGTGGGGAGCACTGGGATCTTATTGGACAGATATGTGCAAACTTCAACTAATCTACAAGGAAAAATGTAAACAAAAATGAACAGAGCAGAAATGTGTAAATAACAACCAAAATATTATTTAAATAAGACGAATTTCACTGTGAAAACTCAAATAAATTAAATGTTCATAATAATGTTAAACATTCAGAAACATGTTTTTCTCTGTAAATCCCTGCTGACTGGAGCCAGTGTAAAACCTGTCTGTTGTAATAAACATGAACATGAACGCTCAGCTGTGTGCAGCTCTTTAAGCTCTGACTCATCGTGTTTTAATGGCCACAGTGAGCCTGCGTGTTTTCAGTGGAAGTGGGTGCGGACTGGAGATCCCATCGGAGCCGCTGTCCTCAGCCCTCCCTGCCCCCCTCCAGCACCGTGGGGAGGATTCACGTCCCCGACGCCTCCCTTTCGCTCCGACACAGGCTGCGATGCGTGATTCACCCGGGGCGAGGGCACACCACAGCCTCAGCGGTCCGGGGTCCTGCGCGGAGCTGCAGCCCGCGGAGCGACGTTAAATGCGGGCTGCTGCGTGACTTCCTGCGGCCGAGGAAGGAGCTCTGCAGACCGAACCCTGCCTCCTCCTCCTCCTCCAGTCCAGGACGGATGGCTCCGCTGCAGGACTGGACAGGGCAGGAGGAGGCTCCATGCTGCGGAAGTGACATATTTTGAAGTTGTTTTCGGGATGCAGGCTGCTCTGTCCCACAGCCTCTGACTCTGCTGGGTCTGTGCTGGGTCTGTGCTGGGTCTGTGCTGGGTCTGTGCTGGGTCTGTGCAGGGTCTGTGCAGGGTCTGTGCTGGGTCTGTGCTGGGTCTGNGTGCTGGGTCTGTGCTGGGTCTGTGCTGGGTCTGTGCAGGGTCTGTGCAGGGTCTGTGCTGGGTCTGTGCTGGGTCTGTGCTGGGTCTGTGCTGGCGGCCATGCTGCAGGCAGCAGCCTGCAGTCCACTCCCTGCCCACACTGCTCCTTGTCTGCAGCAGAGTCCGGCCTCTTTGTCTCTGCTTCATGCTGCAGCCCTGAACTCACCTGTTCAACCAGGACCGACCTGTTCAACATTCAACCAGCCTGCCTCTGCATGACCGCCAGGTGGGACCACAGTTCCCACTGAGGCTGCGCCATGGGGGCCAAGCAGAGCAAAGGCCCGGAGCCCGGAGGAGACAGTCCTCAGCACAGCTGGAGGCGGACCCCCTCCAAGGAGAGAGGGGACCTCCTGACCTCCCTCGTGCTGAAGTCAGGAGACAGGCTGACCCGGGGGGGCACGGCCCCGCCGCCCTACCAGCGGCGCATCGGGATGATCCAGGACATGATGCTGATGGCCAAGCAGGGCAAACAGGACGAGGCCACAGAGATGCTGAAGACTCTCAGACAGGTGTGTGTGTGTGTTTGTGTGTGTGTGTGTGTGTGTGTGTGTGTGTGTGTGTGTGTGTGTGTGT
>NW_013953225.1:57067-67519 GCF_001266775.1 Austrofundulus limnaeus
GTGTGTGTGTGTGTGTGTGTGTGTGTGTGTGTGTGTGTGTGTGTGTGTGTGTGTGTGCACTGTAAAATACCGTACAACACCTACCCTGACTTTTACAAGATTAAGCTACTTCTTCAACAATACACTTGATTTGTACTGGTTACCTGCAGTGCAGTGGTGGATCCAGACATTTTTCTCAGTGGTGGCCAGACTGGGACCACTACTCACACAGGGGTGGCCAGGAAAATTACCTACATCACTTTTTACTTGAAAGTTTCTGCAAATCTTTGTGTTTTGAGCATTTCCTTGTGTCCTTATAGGCTGTGTCCACCTTTTAAACGTGTGTCAGAACCATTTTGAAAGTGGGGGGACAGACTGGGGGTCCTCCCCCAGAAAATTTTGAACAAAATAGACGCCATTTCCAGGATTCTGGTGTATTTTACCAGGTTGTTTAACATACTTTTACCTACATAAATAAACACTTGATTTAATATTTATCAGCCCCTGATTGTGACAAAGAAAGGTCACTGTACACTGTAAGTATCCAGCATCACTCCTATGTGCACTCAGTAGAAGTCTGTCCTGCTCAGGACCACACCGGTCCAGTCTGTTAGTGTTAATATTTAAATATAAGAACAAAAAAGTAATAAGTTTTCTCCTCTCTTCCTGCTCCTTCCTCCTGTCAGCTGATACAGCAGAGTTCTTTGACTTTGCTGAAACTCACCTCAGAAAAAAGACTTGACTGCTTTTAAATGTGCTTTATGAATGAGTTGTTTTCACTCATGTTGTCACATGCAGGTTTGATTTGACAGCGTTGACTGCTGACAGCTTTTTATGTGAACAGTCACTTGTGTAGAGGGAAAATGACCAGGACAGATGAGTGTGTTGAAAGAAAATCCCTGCTTTGTATCACAGCGTATTGAACTTATTGACAAATGGTGGATGTAAATTTAAAAAATATGCCAACTTTTAGAAATGGGACGATCTGGACGAGCTGTTTGTTTCATGGAGTCGTCCAATAGAGCAGTTTAATTTTGAATGAGTTACGTCATCACGTAGTGAAAGTACAGCAGCTCAGGGGGAAGGGGGGTTCTGCCCCGGGCAGAACCCCACTTCCCCCTGAGCTGCTGTACTCCACCCCCTGGAGCCATCATCCTGTGATTGAGGCAGGGGGTCCAAAAGTTTCAGGAGTAGGAGGCTATTTTGAAAAAACTAGGGAGCTGAACAAGCAATCGATCAGGGGGGTCCTTCCCCCAGCAAAAATGTGAAATTTAGAACATTAGAAACGCATTTTCCTGACATTTGGAACAAATCTGAGGGCGTTTGAAGAGTCGAAAATCAGAAATTTATTGAGGACAATTTCTGAATTTTATTATATTTTTTAGATTTTATGGTAAAGTGGGTCAAGTTATTCTTTGTGAGAACCAGAGTTTTAATCATTTACTGCTCAGGGTTTGGGCTGAAGTAAGAATAGAAAAAAAATCTCAATGCTGAATATTTAGGTGACATTTTATTGCAGTAGCTACCGAATCTGTGAAAACTTCAGGGTACATATTAATATGTGAACAAATTAACATGTTATCAAGAGTTTAAAAATAGGTCAAGAACTGGAGCTTGACTTCATCAGCCCCTCAAACAGGACACATGGGACCTAAAAGCTTTGATTAATAAAACAACAATTTTGCACAAGAAAATATCCAAATAAACAAAATTATGTAAATACGTATTTGGTCCATATCTTGGATACAGCTGACTGTGAACAGCCCACATCTTTAGCAACCATGCATGAAGAGTTACCTTCTTCAAGAAGTTTCACAATCCTCTCTTTTTTCCCTGTGTTTGGTTTTAAAAGTAACATTGACTGACTTCCACAATGTTTTCTCTTCATTCCTTTGAGTGTTCCTGAAAGCCAACAAGTTGCACTTTGGAATGACCTCATTATTGTCTCATGTTTTTGATCTGTGTTTGTTAAATGTCTAAATGAGTGCTCATCCAAGACTGGTGATTCCATAGTTTTTGCCAGGGGTTGTAAGTAAATATTTAATAAAAATCTCAATATGTTCTTTTGAATCAGGAGATAATTTCGTTACATCATTGTTAAATTGTTAGAACTATTATTAAAACCTGCAGAAAGCATGAGAAGCTGCAGTAAAAGAGTAATTTTGTTCAGAGCTAAATACAAGTATAGAATAGCTTACTTTGCCTTTTCAGATCTATTTCTATTTAAATTGCCTTTAGTTTGCTGCTTTAATATGATCAGAAACCTTCCTCTAACCTGTTGCATTAATATGATGTCTAAAATGGACAGCTGACCATCTAACAGTCCTTGTGTATTCTACTAGGATTGTCGATCTATAGGCATCTCACAATTGAATTTAGATTTAGATTGCTGTGATCTGATTTAAAAACAGTTGGTAATGCATTGCAATTATTTGCAAATTAAAATCATATGTGAACTCATCTTGATAATCCATAAACACACTTTAGATGTCTTGAAGTAGAGCTGCTGCTTCTCCACATGTAGAAAACAGTAAAGGTGGTTCTGGCAACTTGTAAGGTTTTCTGAGCATGTCCGTCTGGTAGGAGACCCCGAGGAAGACCCAGGACACACTAGAGCAGTATTTCCCAAAGTTGGGGTCGGGACCCAAAGTGGGGTCCTGAAACATCAAGGTGGGGTCCTGAAAAGATTTTCTGAATTAATTACATTTTTGCCTTAATTGTTACAAAGGAGTGAGGTTAGTGTTTTTAAAATGGATAAATGTAGTATAAAAAATATTGTTGCTATGTCCATGTTTTGTTGACCTGATACAAACGTTTATCATCCAAAAATAGTTGGGGGCACAGGTCTCTGCTACTGTTATTTTATGGGTCAAAAGCTGAAAAGTTTGGGAACCAGTGCACTTTGGTTCCCAAAGTTGGGCTTGGAACCCAATTATGAGTCATGAAGTACCTTGGATAATCTCCAGAAATCAATTTAAAGGGTAATAAAATAATTGCTGATGTAATATTTTCCCTGTAATTATTACAAAAACACAAAATAAGTATAAATAAGTATTTATATTTGTGTACAAGCTGTTTAGATTGTCAAAAAGCCTGTGTTTTTAGGGNGTATAAATAAGTATTTATATTTGTGTACAAGCTGTTTAGATTGTCAAAAAGCCTGTGTTTTTAGGGTTATTAATGAAGTTCGTGTACTCAGACCAGTAATATTTGGGGTCACAAGTTTTTGCCATGGATATTTTGTGGGTCAGAAGACAAAAAGTTTGGGAACCACTGCACTAGAGAGATGTCAAAATACAGCTTTTATAAGTTTTGAGATGAGTTCAAGATGTCTGCAACAACTGTGTCTTAAATTTTATGACAGAGTTCAGAACTCAAACAACAAGACAATAAGCCTCTGTGACTCAAGTGAGGAAACTGAAAACCCCTCCTATAAACGTTTTGAGAGACTCTCCCTTACAAATGTTGTGTGCCAACCAGTCACAGTCCGGTGACTTACTATGGTGGCAAAATCATGCCTGAACTTGCGAGCGTAAACGAGACTGTGAGCAAGCAAATTATTATCTGAGCTAGCAAAAATGATACGGTTGAGAAAGGAAGACAGATTTTCCCAAGTGTAAATACAGATCTGCTCACATGCACACAGTTTCTCCCCTCGTGCAAGCTTCTTCCTGCTCACTCGCTGGCGTTCTGTTACTAGACACGATTGGTTACTGTCCCTGTCCTCTGATTGGCCGGACAGCATATTTTAAAAAGAAACTTTATTGAACAAACTGCAAGTATACATCCATTGATTTGTATTATACAACAGCTGGACAGCTGCATGGCAGACCATCATCAGAAATAAGTTATGTATGTCTAGCAATGCCTCATATTCTGGGTTCACACAATGTATCATCTCCATTTTAGTAACTTACCTTCCATTGCTGCTGCTATCTGCCAGCAGAATATAGTTTAACGCTAACTGACACAGATGTAAACAGTTACAAATCACTGCCAGATGGGCGGCTAATGAAGCTGTAATCAGTGTTCAGATCCTCTTCTATGGTAGATAATATACCCAAATACTAACACTGCAAAAAAATTAAAACGTATTGAGCATAAAGTAAAAATACTCACTGTACAGTAAAATGTACCTCTGTGTAAAACCATTGTAGCTAATGGTTTTAAATCAATAAGAAAGACTGCTGCATTAATGTGCAGAGTGCATTTTACTGCTGTAGATGTTTCAGCTCAAACTGTTAAGTAAAGCAACGCATCATATTCAAGATCATGTTTGTAGTATCACTGTCCTTTGAGAACCGTACATCTCTACAGATCCAACATTTATGAGCTTGAATAACTTTTTGTTTATCTAAGGGAGTGTCTAAATTATTTAAAACAGAAGATAAGACTTTTCTCACACCATAAACGAGCACTTTAGTCACAAACTTTCAATATTAACACATTTGAAGATACGTTGTGTGTATGTGATTATTTTAAGTGGAATATACGCAAATAAAGCACAAAAATATCAAAATGAAGATGAACAACCTGAAAAGCTCTGAGTCGTATCAGTACCTACACAGTAACATATTACTAAGGCTGGCTGTGTTTTGTGAAAAAAGGTGGGACAATCTTATTTGGCTTAAAGCAGACATAAAGCCCAGTCGAAGCCACTCTGACTAAATGTTTGTCATTTGTTAGCCCTGACCTAACCCCTCTAAAAAAAAGTAAAACCTGGTACACTATCACAGCTAGACTCTAAAATTTTGAGTAAGATAAAAAAAAAAGAAAACTGCCTTTTCATTACTTCACAATACGTTTACGTTACCTCGCAAAGGTTTGTTTTGTATTAGCTGAATTAAATCAGACTTTTATTTTGAAATATCCGGTTACCAAAACAGGATGTGTTGCCACAAATTTGTGAAATTGACATTGATGTTGCGTGGCTGCACTGTGTTAAAATATCATACTTCCATGCGTGGCTGTGTGATATATTCATTCCGAAGCTGAATTAAAGCAGTAGGCTAACTTGTTAATGGTGAACATGTGAGTTTGTTAATAAACCGGCAGGCACAACAGTGATAAACGACTTTTGCGAGGGAATGCAAAAGGTATTGCGAGGTAACGCAATACTATTGCGTGGGAACCCAAAAGGAAAATAATCCCCCATGTCCCCTTGCGGCCTCCATAATAAACATTCACTGCATTTTAATTGCAGATAAAAAGCTAAGATTTGTGCCTTTTATGTGCCTGTCTACAGTCCTTCATCTCCCTCCAGTGGAATGGGTGTTGACGTCTAATCCAGGCCTGTAGGGAAGGCCTACAGACTGATGTTGAGATACCTACAACAGCCTCTGGTCCGTTGAAGTGAGCCTGACTGCCAGCTTTTGCGAGGTAGTCAGCTGTCTCGTTACCATAGATGCCAGTATGTCCTGGTACCAATTTAACAGTAATACTGTTATCTCTCCCCAGTTGGTTGACTGCTTCGGCACACTCCCAAACCAGTAATGACGTGTGGCCCTTGGAGAGCTTTAATAGCAGCTTGGCTATCTGTCAGGATGAATATCTCCTGTGTACACTGAAGGTCTTTGAGAGATGACACACACTGGTGGATTTCATCTCAGCTTGAGAAACAGTTGTAAATCCTCCTAGTGGGTCTCTCTCACTACGGTTGTGTATAATCAGCACCCCTGCACCTACTGACCCCTTCAGAAGGGATCCCTCTGTAAAACAGTAGAAATGATTGGGAGACATGTCCGTCGTTGAGAGGTTAATCCAGACAGACCTGTCTTCTGATCTCTGTCTTAAAACTTGACTCAAAAATTGTATTTTTGACCACTCTGTTTCTGGGTCCTGCAGTTACCGGAACAGCAGTAACTGCCCAGTCCCAGATTCTAGTGTGCAGTCAGATTTTCCAGTTTTTCCACCTACCAGACTGGTGTAGCCTTACTGCACTGGATGCGGCCTCCCCTAAGATATGTAAATCTAGTGGAGCCAGGTCCAGTAGGACTTCCATGGCTGCCGTGGGTGTTGTTCTGATGGAACCTGTGATGCTCAGACAGGCCATTCCCTCTTGCCACCCCAACTTGGACTCAAACCCACCACACTAAAGCTGCATAGCATAGCATGGGGCGGACTATGGCCATGTAGATTCATCTGATAACCTTTGGGGTAGCACCCCAACGACTACCTGCAATTCTACAGCACTGGTGTAGGCACACTGCTGCCTTCTTACACTTTTCATTTACATGTGAAGTGAGTAGTAGGGGTGTTATAGTTATAAAGTGCTGCACTTTATAACTTGCTGGGGCACCAACCAGATTTAACTGATGATATCTATTCACCCTTTTTAATCATATACCAAAGTGTGAGATCATAAGATAAGCAGGGAACTCTTATCTCATGCATAAAAACTAAAAAAAAGAGGGATCAGCTTTTTCTTTCATGGTAATTTATTACAAAAAATGTAGAAAAATCTATTTAATTGATTCATGAATAAAAAGAGTAAAAATAATAACACGAAAGACAAACAATAAGGTTTATAAAACAGTTAAAGGTGAAAAGTATTGTAGACTTGATGTTAAACGTCTAGTTAAAATAAGGTCTTGGAAATATTTCCCTTTTCTTCTATTATTAATAGGCAAGTGACCTAGGTTAAAACCTCTAAGGTTTTTTTTTTTGTCAATTTGGAAAGAAGATGTTAAGATCTTGATCAGATTAAATATTAGTAAATTCATTACTGCAGATTAGAAGAGTTATAAAAGTTGCCTTGGCTGTTAACAGGATTGCTCTCTGAACCATTTGCATGGAATGACTTGATTAGGTACAGTTGGACAGCTCACCCAAATTGGAGACATCCAGCTGTCTCATAGGAGGTGAAAATGCTCAGCGTGCTGGACCCTTTCTGATCTGAAGTCCAGCCTGTGCCAGATCCCACATTTGCCCAATCACTATGCAGAGGCGTTGCAGAAGCAGACTCGCTGGGACAGCATAGCTCTCCGTCACAAAACAGTATGAACGCTGTTTTCTGAAGGACAGCCTGGGAAAAAAAATGTGAACATTAGCTGAATGCTGCATTCAGTAGAATCAAGCTGCTCTTCTAGATCTTTTAACAACAGGCTTCAGAAAAAAATAATTTTAAACAAAATATCATGTAGAAAGAAGACCTGCTCAAGCACTCACAAAGTTCTGACCAATCACACGCTTCGAATCACAAGGTCTGCATCGCAGAGTTCTGTCTGGGGGTAATGTACACGACGGCTGTCATCAGGGGCTGGTGCATGGTTGGCTAAAAATCACACATGATCCGATCTGAACAAAGTTTTGTGTGCATCATAAGGGAGACCTGCTCAACAAGTTTGTGTAGTACTTTGACAAGATCACTTTAGCCCCCTGTCCATCAATCCATCCATCTGTTCACCTGAGGAAATGATTTAAATAAAGTAGGCCTGTGATGATTCCAACAGTACTGCTAATGGTTAGTCATTACTAAATAGTAACAGAGGACATCAGCGACGGTTGGCATATATCTTGTTTTTGTAAATGTGGGACCAAAGTTAACTGAAGAATTAAACAATTTAAATGATAACGGGAGGGGCATTGTTGAAAATTATATTACATAAAATCAATATTGTTTTTTTATCTGAAACCAGTAACGACTAAAGAAATAATGGATACAGTCAACAAATGTTAAAAAATAAGACATCCACTGACTGGAATGATATTAATATGACTGTAGTGAAGAAAGTGATGGATGCCATTGTGGAACCATTGACCTACATCTATAACTTATCATTCACAACAGGATAATTTTCACAATTGCCAAAGTTACTCCAGTATTTAAGGCTGGGGACAAATACCTTTTTACCAATTACAGGCCAGTATCATTACTCTGACAGTTCTCTAAAATTATGGAAAAAACTGTTCCTTCAAAGGCTTGATGGCTTCATCAAAAAGCACAACATAATGACAGATTGTCATTATGGTTTCAGACAAAGCAGATCCACATCAATGACATCATTGCACATGAGAGTAGAAATTATTAATAGCATGGACCACAAAATCTTTGCAGATAGAGTATTTATTGACTTGAAAAATGCATTTGATACCATTAATCATGACATACAATTACAAACCATTAATAAAAAAAACGCTCAGTGTTGGGACCACAATTGTTCATTCTGTACATAAGTGATCTGTATAGAGTATTGGAATTGTTCAAGTATATTTTATTTGAAGATAATACAAATTTATTTTATTTAATCTCAAGCAGCTGTTAGAGAGAGTCCCTCATGGTGCGTTCACACCAAACGCGATTTCAGCGTCAGGAGCATCAGGTTTACATACAAAGTCTATGGTGGACACGCTTCAAGCAACGTTGGGAAGTTCTGCGGCGCCTCAAGCGCGATTAGAGCAGCGCGATTTGAACGATTTGAACGATCTGAGCGTTCGACACACTGAGGCACAAATCGCGTTAGAAAATCTGAACTTTTGCAGCTCGACGCGCCGCGTCAACCAATCAGAGAGACTCCACTGTGTGACGTAGTGACACATTTCCCGACGGGACAGTTTACTGAATGATGTCCACTAACCTGAAACAGATGGAGAGGAGCTTTTTAGCTGAAATTAGTGCTGCAGTCGTGTCCTGATCCGCAGCAATGCGTGACAGAGACTCATCAGACTGAAAAAAATAGTCCTGAAAGCGAGCTGTGAGCCTCTACTCTGAATTATCTGGTGAATTAATTATGAATTAATTATCTGATGAACGTGACACGCTCTGGCTCTCTGTAAATAAAGCAAAGCCACTTCTTCGTCCGACATTAAAACAGAGCCCGACAGAGGAGGGAGGGGCGGGGAGGCTGTCGCCGTGCAGCGCTTCAAGAGCTGACCTGCGTCTGACCTCAAAGTGCACAAGCTTCAAACTTCAGCGTTGGCTGCGATTTTGAAGCTGAAATCGCGTTCGGTGTGAGCGCAGCATAAGTGTGTATGAGTGTAAGTGGTTGATTTTCTTGTTTGTTTCAGGTAAAAAATGGATTGATGGATAGACAAATGAACTGTAATGTTTATTTCTTGCTTGTTCAGTGGTGATCACATTTATCAAAATTTGCACAAAAGACTCAGCAATTGTTTTAAGTCGAATGTCTTTCCTGATGCAACCTGGGCTCAAACCTGCAACCTCATATTTACAACTCTGACCACGGAGCTGCGGCAGCCCCTATTATTGAGAATTTAATGATCTCATTTTATGTGTGTAGGACTTGGGCATGGAGTCAACATCTCTGGATGACGTGTTGTATCGCTACGCCAGCTTCCGAAACCTGGTTGATCCCATCACACATGACCTGATCATCAGTCTGGCACGATACGTCCACTGCCCCAAAACGGTACAACATCACATTAATCAGCCTGACCTTAACAGATACAGTATGTAAAATTACACATCTCCCCCAAATACCCACACAGTCACATGAAGCAAAAGAACCAATCTAATGTGAAAAATGTTGTCTCTCGGTCTGTACACACAAGTATGAGCATTGTGATTCATTGTGCTGCTGCCATCAGACAATCTGATTTATTCTGTACATTATTAAGCTATGGAGTTGTGGGTTTTTTTGCGTCTTTGATCTTCTTGTGTTTGTTCGTTATTATCCGGTATGTTATTGAGGGGTCAGAGGGGTTAGGGTGGGATGAGGATGTGCTCAGGGCACGGCAGCAGTTATACTGAATAAATAATTCAGTGGGGAAGAAGAGTGATAGAAGAAGAAGACGGGAATTAAAATGTCTGACGTGTAATGTCAAGGCAGTTGTTCAAACATTAATATCTTTAAACAAGGTAAAAGTCAGGATGCATCCTGCAGTAGGTTTTGAAATCACGCCTAACAGGACAGAGGCAGATCCAGAAGTCTCTGTAAAGATTATGTATCCTCTCTAGCCTGTGAATGACTTCAGATTCTCCAGGAAAAGCTTGAGAGTTGTTGGGAAAACAAATTAGGGTCTCTATCCTAGACCTGTTGCCCCTTTGAATTAACCATGAATAAGTGGCAGAGGATGGATGGATGAAAGGATGGATGGATGGATAAATGGTTGGTTAGATGGATGGATGGATGGATGGATGGATGGATAAATGGTTGGTTGGATGGATGGATGGATGGATGGATGGATGGATGGATGGATGGATGGATGGATGGATGGATGGATGGATAAATAAATAAATGGTTGGTTGGATGGATGGATGGATGGACAGAGGGACAGATGGATGGATGGATGGATGGATGGATGGATGGATAAATGGATGATGGATCGATGGATGGATGGATAAATGGATGGATGGATAGATAAATGGATGGATGGATAGATAAATGGATGGATGGATCGATGGATGGATGGATAAATGGATGGATGGATAGATAAATGGATGGATGGATAGATAAATGGATGGATGGATGGATAAATGGATGGATGGATAGATAAATGGATGGATGGATGGAT
>NW_013953225.1:68564-71780 GCF_001266775.1 Austrofundulus limnaeus
TGTGTGTGTGTGTGTGTGTGTGTGTACTTGTTTTAACTACAACCACAACAATGATAAATGGTAAATATCTAAAAAACACATTTTAGAAGTGTTTTAAAGTGTACATGTGGGGGAGGTTGCAAAGGTGAGTACAAAGGTAAAAGGTAAAATATGATGTCTTCACTATGATGAGGAAAGTCCTGATTTTCATTGATAACTGACTGTGTTTCTATAAAAAGAAAATGTACATTTTGGTTTTTTATATAATAAAATGAAATGAAAGTACAAGCAGTGATAAAATAACTTTATGTACGTTCTCATGTATTATTGCGAGATCTCACAAAACATGATTACACTGAGTGTTGTGAATTACTCCCTGCTACTACCACAAATAATTTTAGTTCATTGGGCCTCATGCAAGAACTGTTCTTACGAACAGATTTGTTCTTAAGTTGTGCGTACGAGTGATTTAGGAGAATTTGTGGCATTCACCAAGTTTCTCGTAACATTTTTTTCAGATACGAACAAAATTCACGAGTGGTCCAGACCTGTCGTATATTTTATCTGCAGTCAGTCTGCTGTTATCCAGATGGGTTTTCTTCCCTAATAACTTTATATTTTATTAGTTTGAAGATATTTAAGTTGAAAATAAATCACACTCCATAATTATGTTGGCATTAGGCTATTCTGTTTGAACTGGAATTATAATTTTAAATGTAATAATGTAGACTAATGACATAAATTGGTTAAATTAAATTAAATTGGCTATCAATACTGTTGTATAACACGACAATATTGATATGAAGATCTCAAACTAAAAAAACCAACTTAAATTATGCATTAATTGAAGTTTGGAGATGTTTTAAAATACGTTTTTCAGTAATGCAACTGACACCTGCGACGGTCAGGAGGGGGGAGACAGCAGGCGGGGGGTAGGTGGGGGTGGGGAAGCAGTGCGCGACTGCCCTTCTGAATAAATGAAAATTCTGTAACTCAGTTGTTTCAATTCAGTTCAAAAATACTTTTATTGATCCCAGAGGGAAATTAGGTAAATTGTGTTTGTTTACACTTAAATTAAAAATATATGACCAAAGAAAAACCAGAGCAGAGAGAGATGAATATGATTTATATTTTTATTGATCCACAGGAGACACAACATTAACAGCAGTCATTTCATTCCTCGACTTTAGCAGCTCCTTTAATTCCACAGCTGATGCTGCTAGCAAAGACAGATTTTTTTTCTGGATCTCTGACCACAGGGCTTCAATCTCCGAACTCTTAAAGTTCTTTGTTTTACTTTGTGATGTCATTTATAAATGTACACTTCCTGGTATGTGGGGCAGGAAACATAGCCTTATATGGTGTGGTAATTATGCTAATCTCCTCGTGCACGAGTAGCTGATGCACATTCATCAGTTTACGCAGCTCATTTACACACTTTTCCTGATGATAGAAGAGTTTGTTGAATCTGACGTGACATGTTCGTATGAACAAAAGTAAGAGAAATTTAGGATAAGAATACGAACATGAGGCCCAGTGTCTGTATATTAGACTAAATATTGCCTAAGGTTGATCAGCTGTGGCAGCCGTCTTGAATTAGGTGGACTCCAAAGTAAATCAGTCGTAGATCCAGTAATTATCTACTAAGAATTACATTCAGACCCATCCAGTGGCTCATGAGATATTTTGCTGACAGACACATGCAAAACCATTAAAGTCCACCTTTGCCTTTTGTCATTGGGCACTAATCTTAACATGTTTACACTTCAGTGTAGAGAAGCTGCAGGGCAGTGGCGATGTCTAACATTAAGCAGGAGCTTCCATTGTTTGTAGTGAATAAAACAACTTAATGCACATAAACATCGTGTAAACATGCTGGTAATTCAGCTGCAGACCTGTCTCTGTCTCTGTATGCTCTTGTGTGTTTGGCCCAAACAGCTCATTTAGTTTTCCTGATGTTGGCTGGAAATAATGAGCTCTTTGCTGCTGTTGTGCCTTGCTGTAGCATTGTTTGCCATGGGAACTCACAGCACAGATACACAAACACACAGCTGTTTGTGTCAAACGACCGTCTTGCTCTTCTTCTTGAAGCATTGTCTGTTTGTAGGTCTGCCTTTTGCTGCCTGACAAACAGATTTATTGACAGCCTTCCACCTGAGTTCACTCGGTTTGTCTCTGCCTTTCTGCTCGTTGTGGCTCCTTCATTCCTCTTGTTTGGACCTTCACACAAACAAGCATCACCAGACTGTGAGCATATTCCATATCCCACCTCCCCATATGACAAAATCATGTTTTGATTTTGTACAATATAGGTAGAGACATCTACATAGCAAAAATGTCAGTGTTAATTTAACACCCACAGTGTTAATTTCAACAACAACAAAGTGTCTATTTGTGTCCACACTCGCTGGTTTTAAAATAACATTTCTGTTAAATTTGAACACCCATTTTTTATTATTTTAACAACAACCAGTGTTTAATATTCAACAATACTTGGTGTCACATTAACATAAAAATAGTGTTAGTGTTAAAATATAGTGTTAAAAGTAACACTAGTGTATTGTTATTATTAACAAAGGAAATTGTGGAGTTTGTAAAGTTAACATACAGCTTAAAATGACAATACACCATGAATTTGAGAGCATAAATTTAACACTCAAGAGTTAAAATCAAACTTTTCATAGTGTTGCATTAACACTCAGTAGTTAGTAGAAAAGTGTAACGGAGTCGAGCTTCACACACCAGGACATACCTCTCACTCATGGTGTCGATTTATGGCCAATAACACAAACTTTAACTTGAACAACTTGATCAAACTGAACAAGAAAACAACCAGAACAACTAATTTTTACTCTCATGAACTCCTTTAATAGTTATAAACCTACAAACACATCAATTCTACAAGATTACCCAGCATTCCTGGCTGTGAAAATACTGGTCTGTCTGACATGATGTGGAAGAGGGCGGGGCTTTTCAGAATACTTCTTTCAACACTGCATGGTGTTATATACAGCAGGTAAAATAAGTATTGAACACGTCAACATTTTTCTCAGTAAATATATTCCTAGAGGTGCTAATGACATGAAATTTTCACCAGATGTTGGTAACAACCCAAGTGATCCATACATACAAAGAAATCAAACCATAAATGTCCAGAAATGAAGTTATTTGTACACACCAATGCCACTAGTTTCTCCATACAGGAGGCGTCTTGAAGCTGTCATTGACAACAAAGGC
>NW_013953225.1:76612-78156 GCF_001266775.1 Austrofundulus limnaeus
TAAATATAGTTTTTCATGATATTCTTATTTTATGACCAGCACCTGTACATACTGACAATATTTATGAATGTAGGCATGTATGTATGTATATCTTTATATATGTATGGGTATGTGTATATTTTTATATATGCCCTCCGTGTATTTATCCATTTATTTTTCAGGTGAGCGGACAGATGTTGGGTGTGTGGTCCTGTGTTTTGTTGGTGTATATTTAATATACAGTACTTCTAATTGCTATTTCAATCTTTCTATCTTTCTAATTACTTCTCTCTCTGTTTTTCTCTCTGTCTCTATTTTCTTTTCACTTAAAAAATGATAAAGCAAAATGCAAGTACTGTTGAATAACAGATTTATCTGTTAATAACCCAGAACAAATGTCTGATATTTTCTCAGTTTGAAGGCAGTGCTGTCAGCACCATTGTCCAGTGGGGCGTTGGATCTGTCTGGGATTCCACTGACAACTCGAGACATGGAGCGTCTGAATGCACACCTTCTGCGTCACTCGTCTGCCGTGGTCAGCTTGGAGCTGGGTTTCACCGAACTGACAGATGAAGCTTTCCTCCAGCTTCTTCCCACACTGGCTGCTCTGCCACATCTGGAGACCCTGGCGCTGAATGGAAACAGACTAACAAGAGCCATTCTGAAGGAGCTCACAGATGCCCTGAAGGTCAGAAAAACATCTTTTTACACGTTTTCCATCGTCAGTTAATCAATTGTATTATTTAATGGATTTTTAAACACCACACTGTCTGAAAGTTAAATCTGTGCATGTTGATTAAAGAGACCCTCTGAGTACAAAAATTATACTAATATTTGTGTTGACTAACTTATGGAGGATATCATGAACTGGATTGACACCAGAAGTTATTTTGTTGTAAAAGTACATCCAATGATTACTATCTGAAAGTTTCATCAAAGTCCTTCCTAAGTCCTAAGCTGTTGTTGTCAGAGGTGTCAAATAGTTATGTACAAATACTTTGTTACCTTACTTAAGTAGAAATGTTGGTTATTTATAGTTTACCGAAGTAATTATTTTTCAGTCTGCTTTTTACCTCTACTTCTTACATTTTTATGCAATTATCTGTACTTTCTACTTCTTACTTGTTAAAAATGCAAAAAGTATTTCATTTTTATTTCACTTTGGCTTGTTTTCATTCTAACTTGTCATCGTTCAAAAAAACCTGTTGAGATCCTGAATACAGAGCGTCCCAGATAGAGTGCCTTTAATTGTGGTTGGATGAGATGTATAAACATAAACCATTCTGTCACCCTATTGGCTGTAAATGATCCATCTCACCCTCACATGACTCATCTCACATCACACACCAGCAGAACATATCAGACGTATGTCTGAAGATGATGCAGCAGAAACACCAGGGGCCTCATGTATAAACGGTGCGTACGCATAAAAAAGTTGCGTACGCCAGGTTCTACGCCCACGTTGAGATGTATCAAAACCAGTGTTGCATGAAAGTGTGCGTAAATAAACGCACACTTTTCACCTGCCGTGAGAATGTGCAGCAGCCACGCAAAGTTTTTCAGTC